>NC_041391.1:79998841-80010995 GCF_002162155.2 Triticum dicoccoides
GTTTGTGTGTGGTAGGGAGACATGACTAGAGCGCTCGATGTACCGGTGTTTGTGGGGGGAGGGGGGTGGGGGAGGGGGTGGGGGAGGGGTAGGCAGAGGCCTAACTATAGAGGTAGAACTGAGGGTGGAATTGCAATGTTATCAATAAGAGTGGGGATGTGTTTCTGTGTGTGCGTGTGCGTGATAGATCTGTCAGGACGCATCCATGGATGATGAAGGGGAACCATGTGTTTGGTAAGCAAACCTAACTAGATCGGTAGATCAATTGTTGTTTTCCGGAGGAAGGGAGAGACACAACTAATGAGGTAGATCGATCGACGTGTGGGTAAAAACGAGTTATAAGGACCTAGCTAGCTATATGTATAGCGAGAGATCGGTCGGTATACGTCCATTTGTTAGAGGCAAATAAGGCCCAGCGAGACGGATAGACAGAGAGAATGGAGCTAGGAGGTGGTGCGAGAGGCCCAACTACTAGCTAGATAGGGGGAGGAGTGTGCGGTTGTGAGATCGATGAAAAGAGGGGCGAGAGTTTACACGTGTGTCTGACCGTATGAGAGACACGAGGCAAGGACACATAAAGGAGGAGATTGAAGGTGTGTGTGTATGTTGTAGGCAGGCATCGCTAGAGAGGTTTATCAATCGGTGTGTGTCGGAAAGGAGTTGTGGAGACTCTGGGAGAACGACCTAAAGAAAAAAATGAATGTGCCCGGTGGATAGAATGCCGAGGGAGGGGGAGGGTGAGGAGGGCGTGTGCATGCACGAGAGAAAGTTAGTGGTAGCTACAAAGGTTAGAGGATTGTGTGGGTGTAAGAGACTAACAAAGATCATATATTGATATGAAAGCGGATTCATATATTTGAATAGGAGATCATAGTGTTTTAAACATTGCATGCATGAATATAGAGGTGATACATGTGTTGTGCACATGTTATACCATAATGTGATAATACATGGCATTTGCAACTCACAGCTAAATGCCGAACAATCTAAACCATACTATACATCAAACAATCTCACATTTTATTTGAATTTGTGATAATGTGTGGCGTTTGCAGCTTACAACTAAATATCGAACAATCTAAACAATACTATATATCGAACATTCTCACATTTTATTTGAATTTGTGGTAATGTGTGGTGTTTGCAACTCACATCTAAATACTTGTAGGTGTATACATAATGTGATAAACACATTATACATATGAGACATGATTTAGATTATGAAGATCTAGCTAGAGCTAGAAATGTAATGTGATTTGAAATCAAAATAAAGTGGATTCAAAAAATCTAGTTCGAGTTCATATAGTACACATAGTTCATATGTAACTCGAGACTAATCATGTGGTGTGCTGTGAAGATAATACACAAACGATGGTTTAACTTGACAATAATGATGATTGTAGATCTTATTAAAATAGAAAAACAAATTCAAATGCTTTGACTTCACAACAATCATTACAGTAGATCTTATTCAAATAGAGAAACAAATTCAAATTTAGTTCATATTGAAGCGGTAGTATATACGTTTGGAATGCACTAAAACGTTCATTTCAGTAGTAGGTTGCATGCATTATACATGTAGTGAAATATTTTAATTGAACATAAAATGATTTCAAAGTTCTGAATGACATTTTTATAGTGCGCATTGATTTGGTACAGTACACGTTAGGCTTGTCCGGAAATTTCAACCCGCGCCTTGTTAGCCCGAAATATTTAAGATATATCTTTGTCTCGTTGTGCTCCGACAACTCCCTCCATCTCAACCCGCGCCTATCTATTCCGAAATTACAACGCGCGCGAAAACTCCCACCTCCTGTGAAATCCCGACACGCAAAATGCCCGTGGTACCCCTGAACCGAAAGAACGCCTCAAATTAGTGGGGGTACTTTCATAACTTACCCCACATTTTGGACAAGCGTGTCTCTAAGCCATGGTTCCCCACTGCGATCCCATCCGCCCACCCATTCGTACACTAAGGCCACGAAAACCCACGACGAAACCCCACACCCTGCTCCGTCCGCCACCCAGCCAGAGCCTCTTCCCCGACGACGTTGTCCACAACAACACCTCGACGTCCCTCATTGATAACCCACAAGTATAGGGGATCGCAACAGTTTTTGAGGGTAGAGTATTCAACCCAAATTTGTTGATTCGACACAAGGGGAGCCAAAGAATATTCTCAAGTATTAGCAGCTGAGTTGTCAATTCAACCACACCTGGAAACTTAGTATCTGCAGCAAGGTGTTTAGCAGCAAAGTAATATGATAGTGGTGGTAACGGTAACAAAAGTAAAGACAGCAAAAGTAATGTTTTTGGTATTTTGTAGTGATTGTAACAGTAGCAACGGAAAAGTAAATAAGCGAGAACCAGTATATGGAAAACTCGTAGGCACCGGATCAGTGATGGATAATTATGCCGGATGTGGTTCATCATGTAACAGTCATAACATAGGGTGACACAGAACTAGCTCCAGTTCATCAATGTAATGTAGGCATGTATTCCGAATATAGTCATACGTGCTTATGGAAAAGAACTTGCATGACATCTTTTGTCCTACCCTCCCGTGGCAGCGGGGTCCTATTGAAACTAACGAATATTAAGGCCTCCTTTTAATAGAGAACCGGAACAAAGCATTAGCACATAGTGAATACATGAACTCCTCAAACTATGGTCATCACCGGGAGTGGTCCCGATTATTGTCACTTCGGGGTTGCCGGATCATAACACATAGTAGGTGACTATAGACATGCAAGATAGGATCAAGAACTCACATATATTCATGAAAACATAATAGGTTCAGATCTAAAATCATGGCACTCGGGCCCTAGTGACAAGCATTAAGCATAGCAAAGTCATAGCAACATCAATCTCAGAACATAGTGGATACTAGGGGTCAAGCCCTAACAAAACTAACTCGATTACATGTTAAATCTCATCCAACCCATCAACGTCCAGCAAGCCTACGATGGAATTACTTACGCACGGTGGTGAGCATCATGAAATTGGTGATGGTGGATGGTTGATGATGACGACGGCGACGAATACCCCTCTTCGGAGCCCCAAACAGACTCCAGATCAGCCCTCCCGAGAGAGATTAGGGCTTGGGGGCGGCTCCGTATCGTAAAACGCGCCGATTTCTTCTCTCTGATTTTTTCTCCCCGAAGGCCAATATATGGAGTTGGAGTTGGCATCGGAGGGTCACCAGGGGCCCACGAGGTAGGGGGGCGTGCCCGGGGGGGGGGGGGGCGCCCCCACCCTCGTGGACAGGGTGTGGGCCCCCTGGTCTTCTTCTTTGGCAAGGATTTTTTATTAATTATCCCAAGATATTCCGTGGAGTTTCAGGTCGTTCCGAGAACTTTTATTTTCTGCACAAAAACAACACCATGGCAATTCTGCTGAAAACAGCGTTAGTCCGGGTTAGTTCCATTCAAATCACACAAGTTAGAGTCCAAAACAAGGGCAAAAGTGTTTGGAAAAGTAGATACGATGGAGACGTATCAACTCCCCCAAGCTTAAACCCTTGCTTGTCCTCAAGCAATTCAGTTGACAAACTGAAAGAGAAAAAGAAAAACTTTTACAAACTTTGTTTGCTCTTGTTGTTGTAAACATGAAAAGCCAGCATTCAAGTTTTAGCAAATATTATGAACTAACCATACTCACAATAACACAAAGGTCTCACAATTACTCATATCAATAGCATAATCAGCTAGCGAGCTATAATAACAAAACTCGGATGACAACACTTTCTCAAAATAATCATAACATGATATAACGGAATGGTATCTCGCTAGCCCTTTCTGAGACCGCAAAACATAAATGCAGGGCACCTTCAAAGATCAAGGACTGACTAAACATTGTAATTCATGGTAAAAGAGATCCAGTCAAGTCATACCCAATATAAACCAATAATAATGAATGCAAACGACAGTGTGCTCTCCAGCGGGTGCTTTTTAATAAGAAGGGTGATGACTCAACATAAAGGTAAATAGATAGGCCCTTCGCAGAGGGAAGCAGGGATTTGTAGAGGTGCCAGAGCTTGGTTTTTAAAATAGAGATTGAATAACATTTTGAGCGGCATACTTTTGCTGTCAATGCAACAACTATGAGATGACGATATCTTCCATGCTAAACAAATTATAGGTGGTTCCCAAACAGAATGGTAAAGTTTATACTCCCCCTCCTCCACAAGCATCAATCCATGGATTGCTCGAAACAACGAGTGCCTCCAACATTCAACGGGTCCCAAGGGGAGTTTTGTTTGCAATTATTTTGATTTAGTTTGCATAAAGCATGGGACTGGGCATCCCGGTGACCAGCCATTTTCTCGTGAATGAGGAGCGGAGTCCACTCCTCTTGAGAATAACCGCCTAACATGGAAGATAAGGACAACCCTAGTTGAAACATGAGCTGCTCAAGTATACAAAACAGAATTTCATTTGAAGGTTTGGAGTTTGGCACATACAAATTTACTTGGAACGGCAGGAAAATACCGCATATAGGAAGGTATAGTGGACTCATATGGCACAACTTTGGGGTTTAAGGAGGTTGGATGCACAAGCACTATTCCCGCTTAGTACAGGTGAAGGCTAGCAAAAGACTGGGAAGTGACCAACTGAGAGAGCGACAAATGTCTTAAACATGCACTAAAATTAATTTACACTGAATACAAGCATGAGTAGGATATAATCCACCATGAACATAAATATCATGAAGGCTATGTTGATTTGATTCAACTACATGCGTGAACATGTGCCAAGTCTAGTCACTCAATTTATTTAAAGGAGGATACCATCCCATCATACCACATCATGATCATTCTAATAGCATGTTGGCACGCAAGGTAAACCATTATAACTCATAGCTAATCAAGCATGGCACAAGCAACTATAATCTCTAAATGTCATTGCAAATATGCTTATTTCATAATTGCTAACTCAGGAACGATGAATCATCATATTTACAAAAACAAAAGAGGTCGAGTTCATACCAGCTTTTCTCATCCTAATAAGTCCATCATATATCATCATTATTGCCTTTCACTTGCACGACCGAACGGTGTGAATAATAATAAGAGTGCACGTGCATTGGACTAAGCTGGAATCTGCAAGCATTCAATAGACAGGAGAAGACAAGTAATATGGGCTCTAAGTTAAATAAACAATCATGCATATAAGAGCCACTTCAACAATTTAATCATGGTCTTCTCCTACTGACCCCAAAGAAAAGAAAAGAAATAAAACTATTTACACGGGAAAGCTCCCAACAAGCAAAAGAAGAACATGAAATATTTTTGGGTTTTCCTTTTTAATTACTACAGCAAAGAAATAAACCACTACTAATTTTTTTGGTTTTCTAAAGGTTTATTAAACACACAAGAAGAAAGAAGGAAAAAGAAAATAATCTAGCATGGATATTACAATGAAAGAGTATGAACACCGACATCTGGCAATGAGTGTGAGTGTGCATAAATGTATTGTCAGTGGAAAATACGTACTCCCCCAAGCTTAGGCTTTTGGCCTAAGTTGGTTTATTGCTAGTGATGGCCTGGCAGATACCCGTAAGTGAAGCTGGGGTCATACTGTGACGCAGCGGCTATCACCTCCTGAGCTGCAGCGTAGCGTCGAGCTGCCTCCGCTCTATTCTCGTACTCATCTGCCTCTTCTCTGGTAATAATATATCTTCCCTTTGTCTGAAAATCAAAGAAGGCAGGAGCAGGAAGAGCAATATGGACTACATGACGTTTGTTAAAGATTAGTCGATACTGGAGAGGTGGTTCTGTCCTCTCGACAAACTGATGGGAAACCATAGAATTAAAATCTAAATACGAAGGGGGTAACTCCATATCACCCTCATGAATGTCTATCTCAATAAAATTAGCTAAGCGGGTTGCATAAATTCCTCCAAAGAAATCTCCGTTATGTCTATTCTGAAGCAACCTCCGAGCTACGATGGCTCCCATATGATAAGATTGGTCTCCCAACACAACACTTCTGAGAATGCTGAGATCAGGGGCACATAAGTGACATACTTCATCCTTAGCATTAATGCATCTACCTATAAAGAGAGCAAAATAGTGTATAGCGGGGAAATGAATGCTCCCTAAAGTGGCTTGTGTTATATCTCTAGATTCCCCCACAATTATTTTAGCAAGAAAGTCTCTATACTCAGATTTAGGGGGATCCCTGACACTACCCCATGATGGAAGCAGTGAAATCCTCTAAGTCCATGGTATAAGATTTGTCATAAAGGTCAAACATGACTGAAGGAGAATTACGCGAAGATGAAAACTCAAACCTCCTCACAAATGAACTTGTGAGATCATGATACTGGGGGCATTTGTCAGCTTCAAAGTCCTCAAGACCGGCGTTGCACAAATATGCGCTAAATTCTTCTTTGATTCCCACTTGATTCATAAAATTTTCCGAAGGCCATTCACAGGGCCTAACAGGAGCATCTCTTGGTGGTTCCTCATCAGCATCACGTATTGCAAGCCTGGGGCCTTGTTTTCTTGAAGAGCCACCTTGGAACATCCTCCTAAACATATTGTTTCCTCTGAATTTTTTTTGCAATTTTTAGTAACTTCAAATAAAAGTGAACCAACTTTAAATAAAATTGATAGTGACAACTCCTACAAGTGCCTAGAGCCTATATAAAGCATTGGAACTACATGGAACCATATAAATTTGACATGCAAGCTCAAAAACATGGTCACCTATGCAGCACAAATTTGCAATGACTAAAGCACTAGAACAAAAACTAATTGGACCAATGGAGGAGTCACATACCAAGGAACAATCTCCCCAAGCAGTTTTGCGAGAGGTGCTTTGAACAAGGAGATCAAAAATCACAGCAACGGGGGCTGGAACTCGTGCTTGAGTTGGTTTTCGTGTTTGTGTGAGGCAGAGGAAGAAGATGGGTGCAGGATTAAGTGGAGGAGGGCCACCGTGGGCCCATGAGGCAGGGGGCCGCACCCAGGGGGGTAGGGCGCGCCCTCCACCCTCGTGGCCAGGTGGCAGCTCCCCCCGCGGTGATTTTTGCACAGTAAATTCTTATATATTCCCAAAAAAATCATATTAAATTGGCATGGCATTCTGAGGACTTTTATTTTCGGGATATTTTTATATTGCACGGATAAGTCAGGAAACAGACAGAGAAATACTATTTTACTTTATTTCTACTAAATAACAGGAAATATAAAGAGGGTACAGAAGGTTGTGCTTCTAGTTTCATCCATCTCATGTTCATCAAAAAGAATCCACTAACAAGGTTGATCAAGTCTTGTTAATGAGTTCATTCCGATTAACACGGAACCGGAGAAATTTCGAATATCACTATGTTACCTCAACGGGGATATGGACATCCCCAATAATAAGAATATCATACTTTTTTCTTGACACTAGGGAGAGGAAATTCAAAACCTCCAAATATAATCGATGGAATTTTTCCAATAGAGTTGATACTGTGGACCTGAGGTTGTTTCCTCGGAAAGTGTACCGTGTGCTCATTGCCATTAACATGAAAAGTGATATTGCCTTTGTTGCAATCAATAATAGCCCCTGCAGTATTAAGGAAAGGTCTTCCAAGAATAATAGACATACTATCATCCTCAGGAATATCAAGAATAACAAAATCCGCTAAAATAGTAACGTTTGCAACCACAACAGGCACATCCTCACAAATACCGACAGGTATAGCGGTTGATTTATCAGCCATTTGCAAAGATATTTCAGTAGGTGTCAACTTATTCAAGTCAAGTCTACGATATAAAGAGAGAGGCATAACACTACCACCGGCTCCAGGATCACACAAAGCAGTTTTAACATAATTTCTCTTAATGGAGCATGGTGTAGTAGGTACTCCGGGATCTCCAAGTTTCTTTGGTATTCCACCCTTAAAAGTATAATTAGCAAGCATGGTGGAAATTTCAGCTTCAGGTATATTTCTTTTGTTAGTAATAATATCCTTCATATACTTAGCATAAAGATTTATTTTGAGCATATCAGTTAATCGCATACGCAAAAAGATAGGTCTAATCATTTTAGCAAAGCGCTCAAAATCCTCATCATCCTTTTTCTTGGATGGTTTTGGAGGAAAAGGCATGGGTTTTTTAACCCATGGTTCCCTTTCTTTACCATGTTTCCTAGCAACAAAGTCTCTTTTATCATAACATTGATTCCTTGATTGTGGGTTGTCAAGATCAACAACAGGTTCAGCTTCTACATCATTATCATTACTAGGTTGAGCATCAACATGAACATTATCATTAACATTATCACTAGGTTCATGTTCATCACCTAATTGTGTTTCAGCATCAGAAATAGAAATATCATTTGGATTCTCAGGTGGTTCAGCAATAGGTTCACTAGAAGTTTGCAAAGTCCTATTATTTTTCCTTTTCTTCTTTTTAGAAGAACTAGGTACATCAATATCATTTCTCTGAGAATCTTGCTCGATTCTCTTAGGTTGGCCTTCAGGATACAAAGGTTCCTGAGTCATTCTACCGGTTCTAGTAGCCACTCTAACAACATAATCATTTTTCTTACTATTCATTTCATCAAGCACTTCTTTTTGAGCTTTAAGTACTTGCTCTACTTGAGTGGTAACCATAGAAGCATGTTTGCTAACAAGTTTAAGTTCACCTCTAATATTAGCCATATAATCACCCAAGCATTTAATCATATAGGCATCTTGTTTTAATTGTCTACCAAAATAAGCATTAAAGTCATCTTGCTTAAACATAAAGTTATCAACCTCATCCAAGCACTGACTAGCAATTTTAGTAGGAGGGACTTCAGCTTTATCATATCTATAGAGAGAATTTACCTTCACTACCTGTGTCGGGATATCGGGAGGTTCTTCAGTAAATAAGTAATTGAGATCATATACTTCTTCAACAGGCGGTAAATTAAGACCGTGTATTTCTTCAATAGGAGGTAAATTCTTAACATCTTCAGCTTTAATACCTTTTTCTTTCATAGATTTCTTTGCCTCTTGCATATCTTCAGGACTGAGAAATAGAACACCTCTCTTCTTCGGGGTTGGTTTAGGAATAGGCTCAATATTCGGCTCAGAAATTGGCTCAGGAGGTGCCCAATTATTTTCATTTGTCAACATATTGTTCAATAGAATTTCAGCTTCATCCAGTGTTCTTTCCCTGAAAAGAGAACCACCACAACTATCCAGGTAATCTCTGGAAGCATCGGTTAGTCCATTATAAAAGATATCAAGTATTTCAGGTTTCTTAAGAGGATGATCAGGCAAAGCATTAAGTAACTTGAGAAGCCTCCCCCAAGCTTGTGGGAGACTCTCCTCTTTAATTTGCACAAAGTTATATATTTCCCTCAAGGCTGCTTGTTTCTTATTAGCAGGGAAATATTTAGCAGAGAAGTAATAAATCATATCCTGGGGACTTTGCACACAACCAGGATCAAGAGAATTAAACCATATCTTAGCATCACCCTTTAATGAGAATGGAAATATTTTGAGTAAATAAAGGTAGCGCGATCTCTCATTACTAGTAAACAGGGAAGCTATGTCATTCAACTTAGTAAGATGTGCCACAACAGTTTCAGATTCATAGCCATAAAAAGGATCAGATTCAACCAAAGTAATTATATCTGGATCAACAGAAAAATCATAATAATACTTATCGAGAACGCAAATAGGTGAAGTAGCAAAAGCAGGGTCAGGTCTCATCCTATCTCTAAGAGATTCTTTACTCCATTTAACTAGCAACCTCTTAAGTTCATATCTATCCTGGCAAGCAAAAATAGCTGCAGAAGATTCTGCATCAAAAAGATAACCTTTAGGAATAGGAGGCATATTTTCATCATCACTCTCATCATTGTATTCAGGTGCAATAATTTATCTTTCTCTAGACCTAGCAATTTTCTCATCAAGAAATTCACCAAGGGGCACAGTAGTATCAAGCATAGAAGTGGTTTCATCATAAGTATCACGCGTAGCAGAAGTGGCATCATCAATAGCATGCGACATATCAGAATTCATAGCAGTAGCAGGTTTAGGTGTCACAAGCTTACTTATAACAGAAGGAGAATCTAGTGCAAGGGTAGATGGCAGTTCCTTACCTCCCCTCGTAGTTGAGGGCAAAATCTTGGTCTTAGCGTCTTTCAAGTTCTTCATAGTGTCCAGCAGATATAAATCCCAAGTGACTCATAGAATAGAGCTATGCTCCCGGCAACGGCGCCAGAAAAAGGTCTTGATAACCCACAAGTATAGGGGATCGCAACAGTTTTCGAGGGTAGAGTATTCAACCCAAATTTGTTGATTCGACACAAGGGGAGCCAGAGAATATTCTCAAGTATTAGCAGCTGAGTTGTCAATTCAACCACACCTGGAAACTTAGTATCTGTAGCAAGGTGTTTAGTAACAAAGTAATATGATAGTGGTGGTAACGGTAACAAAAGTAAAGACAACAAAAGTAATGTTTTTGGTATTTTGTAGTGATTGTAACAGTAGCAACGGAAAAGTAAATAAGCGAGAACCAGTATATGGAAAACTCGTAGGCACCGGATCAGTGATGGATAATTATGCCGGATGTGGTTCATCATGTAAAAGTCATAACATAGGGTGACACCAAACTAGCTCCAGTTCATCAATGTAATGTAGGCATGTATTCCGAATATAGTCATACATGCTTATGGAAAAGAACTTGCATGACATCTTTTGTCCTACCCTCCCGTGGCAGCGAGGTCCTATTGGAAACTAAGGGATATTAAGGCCTCCTTTTAATAGAGAACCAGAACAAAGCATTAGCACATAGTGAATACATGAACTCCTCAAACTATGGTCATCACCGGGAGTGGTCCCGATTATTGTCACTTCGGGGTTGCCGGATCATAACACATAGTAGGTGACTATAGACTTGCAAAATAGGATCAAGAACTCACATATGTTCATGAAAACATAATAGGTTCAGATCTGAAATCATGGCACTCGGGCCCTAGTGACAAGCATTAAGCATAGCAAAGTCATAGCAACATCAATCTCAGAACATAGTGGATACTAGGGATCAAACCCTAACAAAACTAACTCGATTACATGATAAATCTCATCCAACCCATCACCATCCAGCAAGCCTACAATGGAATTACTCACGCACGGCGGTGAGCATCATGAAATTGGTGATGGTGGATGGTTGATGATGACGACGGCGATGAATCCCCCTCTCTGGAGCCCCGAACGGACTCCAGATCAGCCCTCCCGAGAGAGATTAGGGCTTGGTGGCGGCTCCATATCGTAAAACGCGATGATTTCTTCTCTCTGATTTTTTTTCTCCCCGAAGGCCAATATATGGAGTTGGAGTTGGCGTCGGAGGGTCACCAGGGGGCCCACGAGGTAGGGGGCGCGCCCAGGGGGGCACCCTCGTGGACAGGGTGTGGCCCCCTGGTCTTCTTCTTTGGCGAGGATTTTTTATTAATTATCCTAAGATATTCCGTGGAGTTTCAGATCGTTCCGAGAACTTTTATTTTCTGCACAAAAACAACACCATGGCAATTCTACTGAAAATAGCGTCAGTCCGGGTTGGTTCCATTCAAATCACACAAGTTAGAGTCCAAAATAAGGGCAAAAGTGTTTGGAAAAGTAGATACGACGGAGACGTATCACTCATCCACCATACCGGATGAGGATCCATCGTTGATCTCATCGTCCCGCCGGTTCAGCCACCCCGTCCTCCACCTCCAAGGAGCTGCCCCGACGTTCCCCTCGTCTTTCGCGCCACCTCCATTCCCACACCGCCGTCTTCACCTGCACCACCGGAAGAGTATCATCATCACCGTTTCCTCGATGAAGCTGCGGCCTAATCAGCACCACCAAAGAGGTTGTACACTAATCTCCGCATTTTCTTCTTGATTCGATCTCACGGTGCTGCCGGCGCTCGATCCCGAGCTGACACGGCGCGACTCCATCCACGGTGGTGTCGCCGGCCACTTCCTCCACGGTGTCGCTCCCTCAGCGTGGACGTCCACCTCAGTAGGAGTTGCTGCTGCTTTAGCTCTCGCTCGTGCTGCTGCTCTGCTCTTGCTCTCGGTCCATTGCCTGTTCTGCTCTTGCTATTGCTATTGCTCTTTGTCGCACTGCTGCTCTCGCTCTTTCTCTTGCTTGCGATGTTGCTCCAATTTAGCTACACTTC
>NC_041391.1:80011285-80083929 GCF_002162155.2 Triticum dicoccoides
GGGGCACGCGGGGTGGCACACCGCCGGCCGCGGGCGGCGGGGGGCTGTTGTTTGGCCGGTGGTGGCTGGCGGCTCAGGGGGGTGGAGGTTGAAGATGAACCGCATGCCCTTGATTTCGTATCCAACGTCTACAAAATCTACTGATCGGAGATAAAAAAGTCAGTCGATCGACGTGTAGCCTCACCTTGCTAGTGCGTTCAGTTTCGACAACAAAATTCAGTTTCGACAGCAAGATTCAGTTTTGACAGTTAAGTTCAGTTTCAACGGTTAAATTCAGTTTCGACAGTTAAGTTCAGAGATGAGCGGCTGATGTATTTTATATCTAGCACTTTGTGGTTATGTATTTTACGTCATGTATTGAAGATGCTATTAGAATTCCACTCAGGTTAAGGTTGTTTGTTGTCTCTCTTGTCCTGCTTCAGCCTCGGCGTCGTACAACTCACTGGAGCTGCTCCAACGACGAAACCCTCCATCACAGTGAAGCATTACCTCGGGCTCCATCTCCAGACGCCTAAGATCTTCTTCCCCTCCTCCGACAGCAAAGTCAGCTGGAGCATCCTCATCGGCCAACCCAATCACGCGGAGATAGACATGGGTTCGCCAAAGAGGTTGTACACTTGTTGCATCTCTTTTTTACTCTACATGTTATATATATTGTCCACTGAGCACACGGATTTGTTCCTTTAGTGTCTCCTGGAAAGAAAAAACGTAGGAATTTTAATTTTCACTTGTCCTCCTTTTCAAATTCCTATTCATGAAGCACAAGACTAAGAGATAGTAACATAATAGCATTATAACCGTACATTTTCTTGTGGTTTGACTTAATCTCACCATGCTTCTTTGCATCATGTGATCTTCCAATTGTTGTGAATCAAACACCCAGATTGGCAGAAATCCTGTGTTTTTAAATTCTCTATTTTGCACGTGCATTCCTATCCTATTCCTGTCTATTTCCTATCCCTGCATTGTTGGAATCCTCCAATTCAAATGAGCCCTTACAGAATTACTTCTCTTACAGATAGTTGTCAAAGAAAACCTTGCGTGGTTTGTCCCGCTCCTGCTGCGCCGTCGTCCACCCCAGTTCAACTGCTCCAATGACAGAAGGGTCCAGCACAGCAGGGATCCGGCCTCCATACTGTATTTCGCCGCCTCAGATCTTCTTCCCCGCCGCTGGTAGGCATGAAAACTACATTACCATCATCAACCGAGCAGATGACCTCAAGGACTACACGGGTCCGCAAGAGAGGTCGCACTCGTTCATGTCTGGTTACGTTATGCATCGCTTAATATTGCATGCTACTTTATCATCCTGTTCACCAATTAGACTTTGATTCAGCTCCAAACTAATGGTCAAACTTGAGTTTTTAAATGGTTGTGGGGTACATATCGGGCCCGCCATCAATAGTATCTATCTACTATCTGGTTAATCTGTGGTGCCTACTATGAGTTTCATGTTGGGTGGGAAACAAACAGTAAAGAAGCCATTATCTATATTTTTTAACTGAAGCCATTATCTGCCTGCTATTATTGGTTTTGGGTCTATCCACAGGTTGCTACCATCACTCTGGATTTCTGCATGCACTCCTTACATAATCTCACTATGTTTTATTCCTATGCATGACAGTTATTGTAAACAATGGAACTGAACATGTAGAGCAAAAGAGATGAGCCTTGCATGGCAATAAAATTTCATGCAGACGTTGCTCCATGGTAGGCGCAAAGGAAACCCACCCTCCATGCATTTCGGATTGTAATCGAGAGGAAGATATCTATTTTAAGGGGGATTCAGAAGGAGAAGACAACTCCTATTTACCCCCTGAGGTCTTCGCTCTAACTTGGCATGCTGGTGTTGGTTATATCATGCATATGGTTTCTTGCATTGCTTACTTTATACATCAAATATGTCATCTGCTTAGTTTAGACATCCTTTGTGCGAATGCCATCTGTTTAGTTTAATCATCGTTTATGTGAATTATGCAACGCCATCTTGTTTAGCCAGGCATCATATATGTGAATTTTGCAATGCCATCTCGCTTAGCCAGTCATCTTATATGTAAATTATATCAGGCCATCCTTTTTTTGTTACATATTACATTTGTCAACAATGTTAGTACATTCAACTGCTCTTCGTGTGCATCAGCCATTTGACACGGTGATGGCAAATTCTGGAGTGAAAACAAGGTCTTCAGAGAAGACTATGCTATCTGACGAAGCGCATATCTCGCTGGTTACGGATAGCTCCTCAGAGGAGGATTTAGAGACAGATAACCAGTCCTATCCCCCCCGAGGTGTATGCTCTAACTTGGCAGGGTTATGTTGCTCATATCGTGCGTATGGTGTCTCGCATTGCTATGTCATTTGATTAGTTTAGACATGCTTTGTGTGAATGCCACCTGTTCAGTGTCTAATGACCATATATGTGAATTATGCATTGCCATCTTGTTGCAAGACATTATATATGTGAATTATACAATGCTATCTTGTCACAAAGGCATTATATATGTGAATTATGCAATGCCATGCTGTTTAGCCAATCATCATGTATGTGAATTATATCATGCTATCATTTTTTTGTATTACGTGTTCCATTTGTCAACAACGTTTGTATATTCAACTACTCTTCCTGTGCATCAGCCATTTGAAGCGGTGATGGAAGTATCTGGAGTGAAAACAAGGTATTCAGAGCAGACAATGCTACCTGCTGAAGCAGACATCTTGCTGGTTACAGAGAGCTCCTCAAAGGAGGATTCAGAGACTGATGACCAGTCCTATTTCCCCCTGGTCTATGCTCAAACTTGGCAGGGTTATATTACCCATGTCATGCATGTTGTCTTGCATTGCTTAGTTTTTACATCATATATGGATTGTCATCTGCTTACTTGCTTACTATATAAATCGTATATTTGAATTATATCATGAAATCATGTTTACATTGTACATACACATCATCTATCTTAATTATGGCATGCCAACCCATTTAATAAAGACATCATATAGTTATATCATCTCATCCTGTTTAGTGTTTACAATCATCATATTTTGAATTATGGCATTCTATCCGTGAATGTATGTGAATTATGGCATGCCAACCTATTTAATAAACACATTATATAGTTATGTCATGTCATCCTATTTACATAGTCTCATATTTTGAACGATGTCTTTCCATCTTTTTTAGTTAGCCATCATAATGTGAAATTGTGTCATGCTATCCTGTTTAGTTAGCCATCATATATGTGAAATTGTGTCATGCTATCCTGTTTGGTTAGACAACATAAATATGAATTATTTCATGCCCTCTTTTATTCCCCACTATCCATTGCACCTGTCTATCATACAATGTCTATACTTTCAATTACTTTTCTTGTTTATCATCCATTTGAATTGGAGAGCGTGATGGCAGTATCTAAGGGAGTAACAACACGGTCTTCAGAAAAGATAGTGCTACCAGTTGATGCAGATAGAACCACGGGTGTACTTGCCCAAGGACCAGATCCACCACACATAACCCAGACTCTCGCAGATTATAACCCTACCCAGTTGGACAGAGAATCAGCTACAACCCTTCTAACCCCAACCCCAACAGATAGCAACCCAGTTCCAGTTGACACAGCACCGTGTCCACCATAGAGCACCCAAACACGATCAGTTAGTAAGGGAACTGCAGTGCCCAAAGCATGAGGACCACCACACTGAATCCCAACTCAACGATTAAAGGAGAAGAAGATTTGTTCTCAGGTCAGGTTCTATAGCTATGGTTCATACTCCTTTTCTCTTGCATTATTGTATTTACTCATACCAACTATTTTCAAATTTGAAGGATGGAATTGAAACTCCAATGGTGCAACAGGTATGTTTTAAACCTGTTTCTTTAACTGGTTTGCTGTTGTAACCTGCTCTATGTTGATTTTAGTTTTAATTGAATAAACAGTTATGTTCTCATGTCATGCACATTACAAGTGTTGTTATTGCTCTATAGTTACCCACACTTATATTCTGTCTATTCTGCATTGTCTTGAACAATTATTATTTGAACTGTGTCTCTATCTTGATTTGGCAACAAAAACTAGAATGATATAGACCATAAAGTGACCATGGTACATAGATATATGTTTGTTTCATGCTGTTATCCTGTCCACTTTACTACTGAACTCATTTACCAAAATGAGTTTCATATACAACATGGTAAACCTGTGATGTGTCTGCTTGTTTCTCTTTTAGAATGCAGACAAAATATTGGAGAATAGTACCGCGTTATCCAATGGTAAAGGAAGTAATGCAAATAAGGTTCAAGATAGTGAGACATCCCTGTTGGTCTCCAAGAAAGCTGATAAAAACTATCTTGACGACAGTGAGCGAACCCAAAAGTCCTGTCTTGATGTAATGTTCGAGTTACTGGCCACTACTGCTGGCACAAGCTCTTTGAACTCACTGCCTGAATCAGTTCATTTTCTTGAGTCTCAACTTCAAGTTGAAATACATCAATCAGATGTGCCGCGAAAGGAAGCTCAAGGACTGAGGAAGTCCCTGCAGAATTCAGATGCATATTTTCTGGTGCAACAGCAAGCGCTGGAGGATTTAAGCGCCAAACAAGAGAAAGTTAATAAGCTTGCTAGGCATCTTGCAAGCATTATGGGTACCCAGGATATTGTTTCTTGAGATCTTCTGAAGTGGTTTCAGTTCTAGATTTGTTTTGCTGCGACGTTTATTTGTGCTGGTCGCCAACTTTGACAACCAGCGTATATGATATGCTGCTTTGTTCCCTATATTTGCACTGGTGGCGAACTTTGATGCCCAGTGGATGTAATATGTGTAATAGCCGTGATAGCCTAGCGTTAGTTGCTTGCTTATTTATTTCCTTGTTGTCTTGTTTATTTGTTTGCTTGTAGTTATTGCAGTTCTTTTTCCGTGGTTTGCTAGTGGCTGCAATAACCTATTTTTTAAAACTAGGCCACAATAACCATGGGCTAATATTTACTGTAGTGACACTGGGCCTCCTACTGGCCATAGAAACAGTGGGCCTTCTACGGGCTGTAAAAACAATGGGCCTTCTACGGGCCGTAGAAACAATGGGCCTTCTGCGGGCCGTATCATCAATGGGCCTTATACGGGCCGTATGATCGATTGGCCAAACATGGGCCAAACAGACCGCATTATGGCCGTAAACGGGCTAGAGTTGGAATCGTCCGTTCATGGGCCGACCATAACGGGCCATCATTAACAGGCCGTATTTGATGACGCTATGAAAACGGCCCAACGTATTAACGGACCACAAACGGGCTGACTATAACCACGGGCTGAATTTGGCCCACAAGCAGAAAATGACAGTAACGGTCCGTAAGTAAAAGAATGCTGGAAATGAGCCCAAGAATAAATGGGTTCTCAGAAGGCCGAAAGATAACATGGGCTAGAAACGGCCCAACGGAATAATGGGCCGTTAATGGGTATAAAGTGATACACTGTTCATTACGGGCCAGTTTCACCACGATCCGTTAATGGGTGTAAAGTGATACACTGTTCATTACGGGCCAGTTTCACCACGGGCCGTTAATAGGCCAAGAGTTACATAGGGCCTGATATGGGCCGAAAGACGTCATGGGCCATACATGCGCCAGAAGTGAAAACGGGCTTGAATCATATTGGATGGCCCAGATGACGCTACTGAGCCTAATTCGGATAGGGCGTAACGGGCCTTGAGTTAGCGAGCTGTAAATGGGCTATATGCGAACAGGCCGTTAACAGGCTTTTCATGGGCCGGCCCGCCACCTTTTGACCAAGTCAAATGGGCCGGCCTTTTCACAAGATTGGGCCTCTGTTGGGCCGTGCCACGTGTCGACGTATCATAGGCGCCTTCCGTCCAATGAGTGGATGACATCTGTCCCAACGATGAGCCGACACGTGTTTCCTCCAGCCAATGATGATTTTACACATGGAAAATCCCCATTGGTCGAGGCTGTTAATGGGTTATCGGATCCAAAACCCGACCCGATAGCTTAACGGCGTTCCGTTACAGTGGATGCCACGTGTCGGTCACCCTTGACGAAAGCACTTCTGTGACACACGATTTATCATCATGGAAGTGGACACTTCCATGATGATAATTTTGGTAATGTCATGGAACACTTCTATGACAACACAGGTATGACTATCTTGATTCTGTCATAAAATCGTCATGGATGTACATGCATGACAAAAAACGTGACCTACTATGACAAACACGTATCATCACGGAAGTGTATTTTTTTTTGTAGTGTACCTTGCCACGCCATGGCCCTGTAACCTCCACGTGATGAGCAGGAGTACTAGTTGAAAGTATTTGATGACTTGGTTGGCTTCGGCCTTCATGTGCACTCAGAATTTGAAGTGAGGCCCCCCAGCAATTTCGCCGAATGGCTGCAACTTTCAAGGGGATGATTCGATCGCGTAATTAGGTGAGTAGTACATGAAGGAAACAGTTTCGATCGCCTCGAACTTTTTTCGCTCTTGGTAATATTTTTGACTTGACAGATTGCATAACGGCGGCTCCGCACACAGACGTGACCCTATTTTCTTTTGATCTTTCCTTTCCTTTCCTTTTGGTCGATGCTGCGTGACTTTTCACCCGATGGCGAATTTTGAGTGATTTGATAGAACACCTACATACGTGGTAGGCATCTCGTAGTGTTCAAGTGATCTTGTTGGATAGACGCGTTTGGCCGGTCGATGCCGAAGTTACTTTTTGACTCTCATTTGGTTTATACAGCTGCAAAACCTTAACTTCACCGATGAACTCAGGATTGATTTAGATCCTTCTGGACCGGTTCTTCTCTATTCGGCAAATCATGAACTTCTCGATCCCTGGGACAGATCCCTTCAAGAACTCAAAACCACCGTGCGGGTCCCCATGGTGGGCGCCAATCGTCGTGGTTTTGTCATGGCAGATGTCCTAGTGTGAGGACTTGTCGTGAGGCCATCGCAATTAGGTATTAGCTTGAACGGGGTTGATCATAATCAAGAGACACGAGGTTTTAACCAGGTTCGGCCCCTCACGGTGGAGGTAAAAGCCTACATCCTGCTTCATTGACATTGATGATGATGATGCTCACGATTATAAGGGTGGTCTTTTGCTACCTCTATCTCGAGAGCTATTGACTTGTCTCTCTGAAACCCGTCCCCCTTGAGGTGCCCTCCCCCCTTATATAAGTTGGAGGGGCGGGTTGCATATGGAGTCCTAGTAGGATTAAGACTATTCTATTACAAGTGGAATCCTAGTCTTGCTTCCTTTGTAAGAGAATATTCCTTATGTCTTCTTTCACAAGCCGGCCCATCATCACGTGAGTCGGCCTTCCCATGAGCCACCTTATGGGTCGCTGGGTCTTGTCGTCTGTCTGACCCGCCCGTCGGGTCACTAGTGAGTTGCCAAGCTCGGGCGGGTCACCCATGAGTCGCTAGGTCCGGGCGGGTCTATCAGGACCCGATCCAATGCCACACCAATCTAGCATGTAACACCTCATATCACTTTGCGGCCTCACGCACGGTATTCCCACGGGTGTCGCCTTACCAGGCCCGGGACCGTTTGCGCCTTTTGGCGCACGTATATGATAGTGTCACTAGCATCCATATGACAAAGAACCCGGGCTGACATGACTAGTCGTGAACCCAAAGTGGCACTAACTTACAGGGACAGGCATACATGACCCATCAACGAACGTGTCAGTCATCAGCGAGTGAATCCGGGCTATAGCAGCTGGGCTAACAGGACTCCGGAGAATCTGGGCTGTAGCAGGCTAGCAGGACTCCGGTAGACACCACGTGACATTTCCCCGAAGGGACAGACACAAGAACGAAGAAGGACACATGCCGGCCAGCCTAAGTGTTCTGGAGCAGTAGCAAGCTACGAGTGTCGGCGTTCTGGGAACGGGGGTCCCCAGACTTGCCTGCATGCGGCATGGCTCAAGCGGAGGCCCAGTGCAGCCCAGCTTCATTAGCTCAAGCTCAAGACCCTCGCGAGGGGCCAAGCCTTGCGGGGCGGACGACAAGAAGCTTCCTCAGGAGCAGCCTCATTAGGCGGGCTCGCGAGGATGCAGAGAGATCAAGGTAGGGTACCTCGTGAGGTGCCCGTGACACAAGCCATGACGATCAAGACCAGGCGGGCGCCGGCCTCCGCAGTGTCCTTATTTCCCCTTCGGTGCAAAGGGGGCAAGCACATGCCAAGGCATCAGGCAAAGGTTACCGCTTCGGTGCAACAAGACCAAGACCAGCGGGACGGAAGGATGGAGGTCACCGTGGAGCCCAGGACGGCGTCACCGTCAGAGTATTTGGCAGTCGAAGACCAACTTTGGTCAGGATAAGTGTACTGGATGTTCCCCTTCAAAATGGCCAATTGTTGGCACCCTTCCCGCTCATTATTTGGGAAGAGGCCCAGGGCCTCTATAAATAGAGCTAGCCACCACAGAGTAGAGAGAGAAGATTTCGGGTAGACGAGAGAGAGAGAAGCGACTGAGCTCACCCAAGCAGTTCATTGCACCAGCTCAAGAACATCCCTCGTGAGGCTGTTCTCCCCTTGTATTGTTCATCATCAGCCGCTGAGGCAATCCACCACACCACACACTGGAGTAGGTGTATTACACCACAATGGTGGCCTGAACCAGTAAAAACCTCGTGTCTCCTAGGTGTTCATCTTTCTAGCTTAGATTCCTTGCGAGGCTTCAAGACGTGAGTTAGTAGGAGAGAGATCTTCGCGCGCACCCCAGAGTTTGAACCTCAAGGGTCTGTCGGAACACGAAATCCGACATTTGGTGCGCCAGGTAGGGGTGCGCCGGAATCCTTCTTCCATCGCCTCGCGTTTCGTCGTGCGTCGCGCCCATGTTAGACACTCGCCGGGCCCACGCCGAGCGTCGGGCTGCTCTCGCGGCCCATGTCGCCCAAATGGCCCCTGCCGGTGGGCCTCCCCGTCGTTCCCCATCGCCTACCACCAACGCCGCCACCGGCCCGACGGGGAATGAGCAGCAGGCGTCGTCCCTACATCCCTCGGTGCGGCGGGAAGGCTGCACCGCTACCCCGTCGCTGACTCCAGTAGGCTCGTCATCCCACGCCCGTCGCACTCCCACGGACGTGCACGCCGCGTTGCTCCTGGCATGTGAGCTCCTGCACTACCGCCCCATCGACGACCTCTACAACGAGTGGCTCGCTCGCATCACCGAGCTCGTCAGCGCCCTAGGGGGCCCCCCTGCGCCGTCCCTGTCGCTGCATCGCCCTCTGCCCTGCGCGGGCAACGCAGCTCCGGAGGCACCTCCACCGCCTCCTCCTCAAGAAGGCTCCCTGGCCCCAAGGCGCGCGGCCCCTGGACGAGACCCACCGCGTCTAGCGCCCGCGCAGCAAGAAAAGAGCTGCCAAGAGGTCCCTCGCCCTCAAGAAGGCGCTCGCATGCTCCCTGCACCGGCACGCCATGACGGTGCTCATGCTCCAGTGCACCACGACCCCGCGCTGCTGCTGGCGGCAGTGCACAGAGACCTCCAAGATCAAGCCCTTCGCCACCAAAGGCCCCCTGTAGCCATAGCAGGCTGCCGCGCCTTCACCGCCAAGCTGTGCAGCGTGGCCTGGCCGGGCAAGTTCAAGCCGGATCTGCCTCCTCGCTACAACGGTACTGCCGACCCCGCGGAGTTCCTCCAGCTCTACAAGCTGGGCATCGAGGCGGCCAACAGGGACGAAAAGGTCATGGCGAACTGGTTTCCCATGGCGCTCAAGGATGGCGCCCGCACCTGGCTCCTAAACCTGCCTCCCAGCACGATCTCCTCTTGGGACGAGATGCGCACTCGCTTCATCGCCAACTTCCAAGGCACTCGCGACCGGCCCCCGGCCATGAGTGACTTGCGCCGCATCAAGTAGCAGCCTGGAGAGACCCTACAAAAGTACATCCAGCGCTTCAACAACGCCCGCCTCAAGATCCCCAGGGTGACTGAGGAAGCCATCATCTCAGCCTTCTCAGATGGCATGCGCGACATCAAGATGAAATAGGAGCTAGCAATCCATGAAGACCTGTGCACATCTTTGGAGCTGTTCAACTTGGCGACCAAGTGCACCAGGGCTGAGGAAGGGCGCCTCTCCCTCCTCGAGCTTCCAGCTGCTGATCCGGAAGAGAAGAAGCCCAAGGCCAAGGACGTGAAGCGCAAGGAAGCGGCTGTGCTCGCAACGGAGCCAGACACCAAGCGAGGCAGGGATCAGCCGGAGTCATCCAAAGGTAGACGGTACTGCGTGTACCATGACCTCCACACCCACAACACCAACAAATGCCAAGAGCTCAGGGCTATGCGAGATGGACGTATCGGCCGATGTCCCGAGCGCAACGATTGGGGCTATGGCCGAGGAGGAGGAAGAGGTGGAGGACGATGGGAAGATCATGGCCCTCGCCAAGGGTGGCGTGACCGACCTCGTGAGGACCGCTGGCAGGACCAGCCTCGCGAGGGAGATTGGAGGGATCAGCCTCGTGAGGATCGCCTGCAAGGCAACGCAGGCCTCCCTCCTCTGCCACCACCACCGTGGAGGAATGAAGACCAGCATTAGGACGAGGGGGCTGGGGGCTTCCAGGAGCCATGTGCAATCGCTTGCATCCTGGGCGGAGCTCAAGACCCAGCCTCTTAGCGTATCTTCAAGCAGTTTGCTCGCGAGATGAATGTCGTCCTCCCAAAGCTTGAGGCCACACGTCCTCTTAGGTGGTACACATGTGCCATCACGTTCAGCTTAGCGGATCAGCTCAAGTGCGCAGCAACAACTAGGGTCCTCCCAATGCTCTGTTCCCCAGTCATCAGCAATGTGCAGGTCACCAGGACCCTCATCGATGGCGGAGCAGGACTCAACGTCCTGTCCGTCGAGACGTTCAACAATCTCCAAGTGCCATATGATCAGCTTCAGCCGACCAAGCCTTTCTCAGGAGTCACTGATGGTTCCACTGTTCCGATAGGGCAGGTTTGCCTTCCTGTCACCTTTGGGCAGCATAACAACTACCGCACTGAGCTCATTGACTTCGACGTCGCCCACATTCGCCTGCCGTACAATGCCATCCTCGGGTACCCAGCTCTGGCCAAGTTCATGGCAGTGACTCACCATGGCTACAACGTCCTCAAGATGCCAGGAAGCAGTGGGGTCATCACGGTCCCCTATGAAGAGAAAGATGCGGTGTGCTCCCTCAAGCGCGCCTTCCAGGCCGCGTCGATCGAAGACCCAGTCACCAAGAGTGGAAACCTCCCAGGAGCGTCTCCCAAGAAAAAGAAGACATCACCTGGTTCAAGGCTTCAGGAGGCAGGCACCTCCATAGGCGTTGCACCCGTTCAAGGGGCGCCACTCTCTGTCGCATAGGAAGGCGCGCCCGGTGCCCTCCTCGGGTAAGGCTCGGGGGCTCTCTCCTGGAGGGCCACCGACTTTGCCAAGGTCACGACGGAGGCGCTCGGGCACCACTTGGAGGCGTGCTTCAAAGCACGTTTCCCTTAGGAAGGTATGAGGCAAGGAGGACCAAACCCTTAGGAGTTCATTGCAAGAAACTCTCAAGAGCTGTAGGAGTCAAGAGTCATGCGGTGCATCCGCCGCTTACCCGCCGTAGCCCCCCATCTAGGTGAGGATGGTAGGCTGCGTGTCTGCATCGACATCCCAGGGCTTAACCGAGCCGCGTCTCAGGAGCGCCTCTGGCCCTCGCGCATGGGGCGTTGCGAGGGTCCACCTCACAGCTACGTTTGCATGCCCCTCGGCCTGCTGAATGCGGCCGTTGCTCATCAGCACCTGCTGAGGAGCATTCTGGAGGCTCAGGAGGTCAGGCATTGCGCGGTCCTGGCAGAAATGGAGATGGTCCTTGAGGATTCGCCTGCGCCCCCGGAGCCTCCCGAGGCTCCTGGTCCCGGGAGCTCGTGAGGATCGGCTTCCTCACCGCTCGTCGTCCGCCACTTCAGCATTTCTTCATCTCCAACGGTATCAGGTGACATCTTTCAAAGTTCAATTTTCAGCTGGGAGCACCCCCAAGGCTGCATCATTCCCAGGCCGTGTGGGTCCGTCCCTGCGGCATGTATCCTTTTTGCTTATGTTCTTTGCTTACCTTGTTGGGGGCGCCCCTCGGGCTGCATCATCCCCAAGCCGCTCGGGCCTGACCCAGTGGCGTTTGCTTTTTCCGCATCTATCTAAATGGATTTGCTCCTCCATGCTTAACTTGATTCCCATGATTGTCGTCTGCTTCCTACCGCGGGTCTCTCCACTCTCATGCAAAGCGCTTGCACGTTAAAAGGAGGGTGTATGAGCATCATGACTCATGGGCTCTTACTGGCTCTCCAGCTCTCACCCCTTGGCCTTGACCCACGGCATCGCGACCTGTCATACCAGCGGCGGCTGAGCTTGCTCGAGGGCCGGGACCTGAGAACGTAGAGCATTTGCATTCTAACCACCTTGCAGGAACATACCATTGATCAAGGCCCGGAGCCAGGCGCAACCCGCCTCGAGGTAGGGCCTCGTGAGTCCCGTGCTGACTCACGGGTGCCCAGATACACCTCTCCTAGCCCTACCGAGCCGGCCACGTGTCAGGGCAGGGCTGTACACGCCCCGGGGGATCCTCCCGGAGGGGAGCCCCCTCCCACGCACCAGTGGAAGCACCATTCTCCGTGCTGGCTAACGACAATGCCGAGGAGCAGCTATACCCGTACACATACGAAAGCACTATGCTCCGCGCTGGTGATAAACAACTGAGGGCAGCCCAAGGCTGTATCAACCTCAGGGAGCCGAGAGCTCAGTGTCTGGCACCATCGCAATGCCTTCCCTTGGGAGTGTCGCACGAGGGGGCTCGACACGGGGGATGCGCCCGGGCCACACCGAGCACATGCCACCCAACCAGGTCCCTCGGACCTGGTCATCGCGCGCCCCTCCCCGAGCGGAGCAAAGGTATGAAGACTCGTTTGAATGTCAAGGGGGACTCCTGGGCATCGTGACCCAGGAGCCTAACTGGTCACGTAGCCCCTCACTCCTTAGTTCCGTTGTCACGCCCAATATGCGACCCTATCCTAAAGGAACTCGAAGGTCCCACCAAGGATAGACCCGCATATTGAAACGCTTTTGCAAGGTGGATATCATTACATCAACATTACATAATAGATGGGGATACATACAAGAGGCATACAATGCCACACGAATACATCAATACATCTTACATAAGATCAACATCCGACTACGGATGAAACACAAACAGAAACTCAAACGACATCCACCCTGCTATCCCAGGCCGCCGACCTGGAACCTATCCCCTGATCCAAGAAGAAGCAGAAGAAGAACTCCAATACAAGCAAACATCGCTCTCGCATCATGAACATCGCGTAACCTGTACCTGCAACTGTTGTTGTAGTAATCTGTGAGCCACGAGGACTCAGCAATCCCATTACCATGGGTATCAAGACTACAAATCTTAAAGGGAAAGGAAGGGGTAAAGTGGTGAGGCTGCAGCAGCGACTAAGCATATATGGTGGCTAACATACGCAAATAAGAGCGAGAAGAGAACAAAGGAACGGTCGTGAAGCTAGCAATGATCAAGAAGTGATCCTGAACTCCTACTTACGTCAAACATAACCCAAAAACCGTGTTCACTTCCCGGACTCCGCTGAAAAGAGACCGTCACGGCTACACACACGGTTGATGCGTTTTAATTCGTATCTGGTGTCAAGTTATCTACAACCGGACATTAACAAATTCCCATCTGCCTATAACCGCATGCACGGCTTTCGAAAGATTATACCCTGCAGGGGTGTCCCAACTTAGCCCATGACAAGCTCTTGCGATCAACAAAGGATATACCTTCTCCCAGGAAGACCCGATCAGACTCGGAATCCCGGTTTACAAGACATTTCGACAATGGTAAAACAAAACCAGCAAAGCCGCCCGATGCGCCGACAATCCCGATAGGAGCTGCACATATCTCATTCTCAGGGCAACACCGGATAGGTCAGCCTACGAGTAAAACCAGCCCTCGAGTTGCCCCAAGGTGGCCCCGCAGTCTGCCCGGTTTGGACCAACACTTAGACAAGCACTAGCCCGGGGGGGGCTAAAATAAAGAGGACCCTTGGGTTAATTACTCCCAAGGGAAAAATAGGTGGTGGTGAGGCAAATGGTAAAACCAAGGTTGGGCCTTGCTGGAGGAGTTTTATTCAAAGCGAACTGTCAAGGGGGTCCCATAAATCACCCGACCGCATAAGGAACGCAAAATCTGGGAACATAACCCTGGTATGACGGAAACTAGGGCGGCAAGAGTGGAACAAAACACCAGGCATAAGGCCGAGCCTTACAGCCTTTACCAAATATATAGATGCATTAATAATATAAGAGATATTGTGATATCCCAACAAAATCCTGTCCGTCAAGGGGCAATCTTCAACTTCACCTGCAACTAGCAACTCTATAAGAGGGGCTGAGCAAAGTAGTAACATAGCCAAGCAACGGTTTGCTAGGAAGGGTGTCAAAGGTTAGAGGTTCATGGCAATATGGGAGGCTTGATGAGCAAAATATAGGTAACGCAGCATAGCGATAGAACGAAGCAACTAGCATAGCAATGATAATAGTGAGATCCAGGGTAGCGGTCATCTTACCTGAAATCCCGCGAGGAAGAAGAACGAGTCCATGAAGAAGATGAAGCCACGAAAACGAACCAAGCGTAGACGAACGAATCCTCACGATCGCAACGAAACGGGAACTATCGAGAAGAAGCACACAACATAGTAAACACACCACACATAAACAAGGCATGATGCATAACAAGCATGATGCATGACAAGGCTACATGAAGCTACTCATGGCAAGAGATGATGCAAAACAAAACAACACATCAAGGCAAGTTTAAATGAGGCCGGGAGCAACATATAACAATTCCGGTAAGTCCTCATATGCAAATTTCGAAATTGGTCCAGATCTGAATAAACATTATGTTCAACTTGTTAAACAGCAAGTTAAGATGCACCAATATGATCTACACGAGATTCTAGTCAAGTTACATATAAAGTTCATTTAGTTCGGAGCTACGGCCTAGAAGATATGAGCAAAACAAGTTAAACATGGCATTGATGCAAAATGCATTCAAACATCAAGTAAACACACCAAAACAAGGATGCAACATGATAATATGAAACAACATGCAATTCTAAGCAAGTTTCATATAGAGCACACTCAAAACAGAGCAACGGTTCAACATGCACACATGAAACAAGTTATAGCAACAATCTGTCCAAAACAACAACTAGGCATCTTGCAAGCATAAAAAAAATATGCTACAGGACCTCAACAAGTAGAGCAATACATGGCATGGCAAGGCAACCAACAGTAAGAAGACATATTTATGAAGCTAAGCATGGAAAGAGCAAGTTCATAGGGTACATGGATCACTAGCAAAACACATGGCAACAACTGAACTTAATGTTAATAGGCTGACAGCAACATTATTTAGCAACTTTGGAGCAAGATTACAACAACCTATAGCAGGCTATAATTGCAACCAGGGGCATGGATGGATAGAGCAATACATGGCATGGCAAGGCAACCAACAGTAAGAAGACATATTTATGAAGCTAAGCATGGAAAGAGCAAGTTCATAGGGTACATGGATCACTAGCAAAACACATGGCAACAACTGAACTTAATGTTAATAGGCTGACAGCAACATTATTTAGCAACTTTGGAGCAAGATTACAACAACCTATAGCAGGCTATAATTGCAACCAGGGGCATGGATGGATAAAGCATGACATGTAGAACAAAATAAGCATAGCATGCATGACAAGATAAGCATAGCATCAGCAAGAAGACATGTTTATGAAGCTAACCAAGGCAAGAACAAGTTCATAGCATGCAAGGATCAACTACAACAACCTTGGCAAAATTGAATAACATGTAAACAATCTGCCAGGAAACATTTTGTAGCAAAAGTAGAGCACAAAAATGACATGCTAGACTACTCCATAATTGCAACCAAGGGCATGAATGGATAGATAAACACCATATGTTCAAAACATCCTTACTGAAGTATCTCAAAATATGCATGGATCTCTCTGTAGCATCAAGTTTACATGGCATCAAAATAACAGCAGAACAGGGACTAAAATCAGCAACATCACGGAGCCTAGTTTGCATGCTTGTGCTAGTCACCACAGAGATCACAAAAATACATGGCATACACCCCTGTAAATATGGCATGACATAGTTCAAGACACATGTAGACATCAACCTCAATGGATGCACACATCAAGCATGGCAAAAATGACAAATGAGCATGTTATAACAGTTTCAGCAGATTAACATCACATAGCACTCTTGCAACGAAGATTCAGGCATCAAGATGAGCTCAAATGAACATGACGCAATGGAATGAAATGAAGTACGCGTTGAGACGAACAATTTGACATATTACACGCATGAAACGGAGCAGTGTGCATGGAGTTATGATGCGATGAACAGGACACCAGAATAAGAGTTTTTCAGGGACTTGGCAGTTTTTTTTACCTCGCGGAAAAAAAACTATCAGGTCGGGGGAAACTCCTTCCTTCATACAGAACGCCGGCGACGGAAGTCAATGGCGACGGGGTGGAGGCGTGGGACTCCGGCGTCAAGGGGAGATGGCGGGGAGGCGCAGATCCGAGAGTGGGGACTCCATTCATGGCGATGAGGCTGCTTGTGGTGGTCCAGGCGCGGAGATCCATGGCAGCCATGGAGAGGTGGCTCCCTGTAGGAGAGAGAGAGAGATCGTGAGGGGAAGAAGAATGAAGGGAGAGAGCGACCGGGAGGCGGCGACCTGACGGAGGTGGAGCGGCGCACGTGGACGGCGGCGGGGACGAGGGCGAGGCCGGGCGGCGCGGGGCTGCGGCCGGCGAGGAGCTCCGGCGAAGGCGGCACAAAGTCCGGCGAGGTCCGGCGTGGTTGGCGGCGTGCTCGGGCCCAGATGGGCTCGTGCGGGCCGGCGATGGGCTCTGCGGGCTCGCGCGGCTGGAGGGGACCGGCTAGGTGATGTGTCGCCTTCTGCTTGGGCCCAGGAGGCGGCGGTGCTGACATGGCGGGCTGCGATTGGCCGAGCAACGTGGCTGTGGGGTGGTGGACATGTCCGGCGTGGGGTCGGACGTGTCCGGCGGCGCGAGGAAGAGGAAGGCTAGGGTTCATCCGTGAATTTGGACGGGGACGGCATATATAAATAGGTAGAGGGAGCTAGGAGACTCCAAATGAGGCACGGTTTTCGGCCACGCGATCGTGATCGAACGAAGGAGAGCACGGAGGGGTTTTGGACGGGTTTTGGCCACTTTGGAGGGGTGTTGGGCTGCAAAGAGAGAGGGGGGTTCGGGCTACGCGGTTAACCATTGGAGTACCAAACGAACTCCAAATGGCATGAAACTTGACAGGCGGTCTACCGGTGCTATACCAAGGCCACTTGGCAAGCCTCGGGCCATTCCGAGAAAGTTTAACACACGCACACAACGAGAGACAAAAGGGGAACGCCGGAGGGCATAGGAGTGCCGGATTGCAAAACGGACAACGGGGAAAAAGCTCGGATGCAAGAAACGAACGTGTATGCAAAATGAAATGCACATGATGACATGATAAAATGCAACACACAAGCAAATGACACGGCAACGACGGCGAATAACTGGCGGACACCTGGCGCATCGAATTCGGGGCGTTACACCCGTCCTGGTTTCCGGTCGGGGCTAACAACGGCTAAGGTATGCGCGGGGCTAGGCCCTGCCGACGTAGAACGACAAATCCACTCATATGCCTTCCTTCCCTACTTGTTGTTCACGCGTCAAGGGGGACTCCTGAGCATCGCGACTCAGGAGCCTAACTGGTCATGTAGCCCCTCACTCCTTAGTTCCATCCTGGTTTCCGGTCGGGGCTAACGGCGGCTGAGGTATGCACGGGGCCGGGCCCTGCCGACGTAGAACACAAGCTAATAGGAGGGAAAATGCAAATTCTAGGGAATTCAAAAGCAAATTTTACAGGCCATAGGTTGTTTTCACAACGCCAAACACAAGTTTAAACGCCTCCACGAGGCATGGTGCATGTTGCAAGAATCAAAATAGGACAGAAGCCGCGAAGGGATCACTTTCCGGGGGCGCCGCTGCTTGTGGTGGAGTCACGCTGGGCGGCTCCACCTCCCGAAGCCGTGGAGCTGGCAGCTTCACGCACGGGCCAGGTGCTGAAGGCGCAGAACCTCCCCAGCAAGGCCTCAGCTCGGCCTTTCACAGCCTCAGTAGCAGCAGCGGCAAGTTCGCCACTCACAGGTTCCAGCAGGCTGTCGAGGTCGACATTGGGGTCGCGAAGGTAGAAGTGACCGAGAACACACGTCAGTGCCGCAGAAGAAAGGACACACGCCTCAGCCTCGGCCGTGGGACCAAGGCCGTCTGCGACATCTTCAAGTGCACGAACTAGGAAGGGAAGCAGCTCGGCGGGGCCGTCCTCTGCGCTAGCCAATGACTTCTCTAAGCCGCCATCATAAAGCGTCTTCAGCGTGGCGCGAGCTTTCTCCTCCAGCTTCGTGAAGGCCACTCGGTCCTTAGCCAGGACCTTCGCCCTGCCGTCCAGCTCGATCCTCTCTGCCTTCAGCGCCTGCTCCAGTGTCTCTAACTGGCCACGACGGTCATCAAGCTCGGCGTCCCGGTCCCTGGCGGCAACTTCCCAAGCCTTCATCTCCTTCTCCTTCTCTTGGCGGCCACGGACCTCCTTGGCGAGCTCGTCACGCAGGCCTTGCAGCTCGTCCTCCAGTGCCTTGCAGTGACCCCGGGCATCCGCAGCGTCACACAAGGCAGCGTCGCGAGTGGCCTTGGCCTGGGAGGTGGCTTGCTTCTCCTCATCGGAGGCCGACATGGCCTGGCTCAGCGCCGCTCGGACGGAGGCGTCAGAGCGGACCCAGCCAGAGGCTAGCTCCAGGCGCCCGGCCACCAGGCGGGGGTCCATGCTCTGAAGATCCTCCCACAGCCGGCTTAGTTCGTTGGCAGCCCGGTCTAAGACGGCAGAGGAAGCAGAGGAGACGGGAGTCGGTGGAATAGGCGGAGAAGACGGTAGCGTGATCACAGCTTGGGAGGAAGGGACCCCCTGAGCCTTGGCCACCTCGGCAACAGCATCAAGTGCAGGCACCTCCAGAGTCAGCGGGGCCACGGGGGCTGACTCCTTGCTGGAGCGTCCCTGCTGGCCTCACGAAGACGACCGGGTAGGGGAGGCACGGGCCTTGCCGCCTCCTTTCCCCGCAGATGAAGGCGCTTCCCCGGTAGGTGAGCTCGCCCCAAGCAGGGCCGCCGAGGCCCCTTTCAACCTTTTTGCTGCAGGCGCCGGCCTAGCCAAAAGGATGCAGACGTCAAGCCTTGGCAACAGAAACAAAGCAAAACATGAATACAACACTTACTGGTCATCGTTCGCGGACTCAAGCAGCCTCCGGCCAAACTTGAAGCCCGAGAGCCTACTGCTGGGGTCAGCCTTGGGAGGTCCGGAAGCAGAAGGCGCGTCGGGAGGGCTGGAGCTAGCCTCAAACTGCCCCGGGACCAAAGCAGACCCTCGGGGAACGAGCCCCGTCCTGTCCTTCCTCGGGACCAAGGGCGAGTCCTCCCCGCCTCGCCTGGCACCGGCCTCGTTGTCGTCCGGCATGGAGCGGAGGGCGCGAGACCTGCGCCGAGGGAAGGACTCCCCCGACTCCTCGCTGGTCGCCTCAGAGTCGGGCTCTTCTTCCTCCTCCTCTTCTTCCTCCTCCCCCCGCTGGAGTCGTCGGAGGACATGTTCACAAACACCACCAGATCCTCGGGAGCTTCTGCTGGCACCAGCCCCTCCCCGTTGAAGGTGGGCATGGCATCCACCACCTGCTCCCAGTCGTCGCGAAGGAACAGGGGGATAGGAGCACCCTCCGGGCTCGCCACGTCTCCCCCAACCAAGGAATGGAGAGCCGCAGCCAGATCTTCATTGGCCAGGGCCTCAGAGCTTAGGCGGAGGGCGGCATCTGCTTCCCCAAGCCTCCACAATGGGAGCGAGCGTTCCCAAAGTGGGGCCACCCGGTGCTCCAGGAACTCCCTTAGGAGCGTAGCCCCGGTCAGCTTCGCCGCCCCCAAGTTGCCTGGCCTCAGGTAGGCATTCATCCTGTTCTGCACCACCTTCGCACGGGGGTCTTCAAGCTCCGCGCGAGACCACGCATCAACGGCCTTGGGCTGCCCCGTAGGCAACACCAGCCGAGGGTGGATGCGCCCAACATCCACCATCGCCCACTTGCTCCGGAAGCCTTCGATCCTCTCCGTAGGCTTCGATATGGCATTGGAGTGGAGTATGTGATAAAGCTCGCACATGCGGTGATGTGGGCACCAGAGGGAAAAGTAATGGCGCAACAAGGCCACTGAGGGCATCACCCCAACGTGAGCCTCGCAATAGTAGGCAAAAATCGCCAGGAGAAGAACAGAGTTGGGGTGGAGGTGCAGAGCTTGCAAGTCGTATTGGCGAAGAACAACAAGGAAGAACTCAAAAAAGGAGGCACCAGACCGGCGATGATGGCGCTCACAAAGAGTGGGTAGAAGGTGCTCCCCTTGCCTTCAGGCTGGGCGGAGCCGGCCTTGAGCATAGTTGCCCCTCATTTCCCTGCGCCACCGTCATCAGGCGCGTAAGGGCGAGGTTCTTCTCCAACACGTTCGGGGGATCCAGAGCCGGTGAGTACCAGGCCCCGGTCGGGGTCTTGCGGGGCGCCATGGCTCGCCGGATGTAAGGGATTGAGGCAGATCTGGAGGATTTTGAAAGCGAGAAAGGGGATCTGGAGAAAGACGAACGAGAACAAAGCAAGTCTGGCCCGGGCACCCCTTTTGTCAGACGGACGGTTGCCGAGGCATCATGGGGAAGCGGGGACACCCACATCCAATCAATCACCATGCGACGCCCAAGGCCACAGGCTATTGGGGCCCGCGGCGCTTCGCACTTGCCCCTTCGCTTCTCTACTAAGCCAAGTCCGGGCGCGCCTTGGGCCCGGGGGCTACTGCCGGTGTTCTGGGAACGGGGGTCCCCAGACTTGCCTGCCTGCGGCCTACGGCGTGGCTCAAGCGGAGGCCCAGTGCAGCCCAGCTTCATCAGCTCAAGCTCAAGACCCTCGCGAGGGGTTAAGCCTCGCACGGCGGACGACAGGAAGCTTCCTCAGGAGTAGCCTCATCAGGCGGGCTCGCGAGGATGCGGAGAGATCAAGGCAGGGTACCTCGCGAGGTGCCCGTGACGCAAGCCATGATGATCAAGACCAAGTGGGCGCCAGGCGGGCGCCGGCCTGTGAAGTGTCCTTTTTTCCCCTTGGGTGCAAAGGGGGCAAGCACAGGGCAAGGCATCAGGCAAAGGTTACCTCTTCGGTGCAACAAGACTAAGACCAGCGGGATGGCAGGATGGAGGTCACCGTGGAGCCCAGGACGGCGTCACCGTCAAAGTCTTTGGCAGTCGAAGACCAACTTTGGTCAGGATAAGTGTACTAGATGTTCCCCTTCAAAATGGCCAACTGTTGGCGACCTTCCCCCTCATTATTTGGGAAGAGGCCCAGGGCCTCTATAAATAGAGCTACCCGCCACAGAGTAGAGAGAGAAGATTTTGGGTAGATGAGAGAGAGAGAAGCGACTGAGATCACCCAAGCAGTTCATCGCACCAGCTCAAGAACATCCCTCGCGAGGCTGTTCTCCCCTTGTATTGTTCATCATCAGCCGTGAGGCAATCCACCACACCACACACTGGAGTAGGGTATTACACTACAATGGTGGCCTGAACCAGTATAAACCTCGTGTCTCCTGTGTGTTCATCTTTCTAGCTTAGATTCCTTGCGAGGCTTCGAGACGTGAGTTGGTAGGAGAGAGATCTTCGCGTGCACCCCAGAGTTCGAACTTCAAGGGTCTGCTGGAACCCGAAATCTGACAATCAGGGCTCAGTGGAAGCACTAGGAGACATTTCCCGGTAAGAAAGGCTACCAAGGATAAACAACTAGATATTCAGATCCCACACATACCAAGCATTTCAACAACATACACACAATATGCTCGATATGTGCAAATATAACATGGCATCACAACATGACTCTACAACTCAAGTATTTTATTAAATAGGCTCCGAGGAGCGAGATATTACAGACATGGGTCTCATGACCCAACATTCTGAGCATACAAGTCAAAGCACACGCGGAATCTTAACATGTCTGAGTACAGACATCTACAAATGAAAAAGGCTGAGAAGCCTGACTATCTATCAGATCCTGGCAAGGGCACAAGATCATAGCTGAGGTAACAAGCTAAACGTCGAAGTCCACACGAAACTACTAGTGAGAGTGAAGTCTCTCTGCAAAAATATAAATTAGGCAAACGTGAGTACAAATGTACCCAGCAAGACATACATCAATACTAACTACATATGCATCATCTATTTATATATAAAAAGTAATTGACGGGTTAACCAGAAAGAAGAGAAATAGGCTAGAAAATCTAACAATAATCAAAAATATCCGGCCATTAATTAGACAGATCTATAAATTATAACCGTTAGATATGTGTAACCTGGTAGACCCTAACCCTCTTAATTTTTAAGGCAAAATCTCATGTTTGTCTTTAAAAAAACAGATATGACGTGGTGCATTGTGGCCTTCGTGTATGCATTTTTTTAGAAATTATTTAGATCAAACTACTCATGTGGACTTGTACGCATAGGATTGATGTTACGTTTGTCTGAAAAAAAACTAGATCTCACGTGATGCATCGTAAGTTACTAACCTGGTGAACCTTATCGACTAAAAAAAATGACTGGAAGGACCTGATCGACCTTATCCCTTCTTAATTAAAATAACTACATCTCATGTGATGCATTGCGTTTCTTCATGTACCAAAAAAAAATTGTACACATCTGGTGGACCTTATCCCTTCTTAACTAGAAAAACTACATCTCACGTAATGCATTGTGTCTCTTCATGTGCCCAGAAAATTAATTGTACGCATCTTTTTTCCATTTTATTGTAGAATTCATGTATGCATTCTGATGGGTATCATAATTTTTTTAACACAGTACATAGGCAATCGCTCATACATACGCGCATACATTCATCCCTATGAACGCACGCGCACCCTACCCCTATGAGCACCTCTGAGAGACTGAGCCGACATATCATCTAGAGACTTACAAAGTCACTATAGGCGCCTCATATTCGACGGGTATCCTCCCACTGAAAGCGTATCATCGGAAATCCTAAAGTAAACCAGGAATAAATGCAAGCACCAGGACTTGAACCGTGGTGGGCTGGGGATACCACTGTCCTCCTAACCATCCAACCACAGATTGGTTTGCTACGAGTATCATAAGTTTGTTTGACATGCGCTGCCTACGAGCAGATCAAATTAAGGAATAAAAGAAAAGCAAATCCAAGGATGCTTTCGTCCCTCCGTAGAACTCTCTGCACATCGCTGGCGGATGCCAGAGCGAAGATTAGTGCTTAAATGATCAAGACACAGTCCATGGTCCCGTCCATCAACAACTTCACGTCGCAAATCCTCAAGAAGTACGACTAGGAAACATCCACACCAGACACTATACCCGTTGTCCTCCTCCTACTTGCCGCCATTACATGCACACCAGATGCCATGAAACTCGGATAGCTGCCAACCCCTCCTTTGAGGTGATTGCGATGAGAAGCACGACCTTGACGGCTCAACGTCGAAAGGACCGGTCACGTCGGCATGCTTATCCCCAAGGACACAGGCAAGTAGACAACCTCATCATCTCCGTCGAGCATGCCTTAATAAGTTCCCTTTAATTGTTTGTGGAGATTAAAAAATGGAGTACTTGCTCTACTATAGAGTATAAATCACCTACATATCATTGTACTGGCTTTGCTATATGTCAACGTACATCAAGTCCCGAGATGATAAATCTTGCTCTCCTCGAAACTTTCAATACTCCATTTTAATGAATTTCTCTTATATATGCACTCTTACTTCTTATAACAAATTGAATTAAAAATCAAAATAATTATCAAAATTGAAGCAACGTGGTAAAAGGACTAGAAATGGAACAAATATGGATATTGCAACTGGCTTAGACATAAAATAATTCAATTTGTACATTGTGGATAACAAATAAGTAGGTTATTAATGCATATGTTGTACACTTAAAAATTATTGAGAGAAACCTAACATGGAAAAGGCTCATATTTATGTTATAAAATTTTGTTCCATTTTTTGTTTGGAAAAATTAAACGATAAAATGTTAATAGATTATTTACGTTTGAAATAGATGTAAATTTTAGGAGCAAGTTTGAACCACATATGGACAATTCTTATTTGAGCACCCACACACATTAGTATTTTACTGATGCCCAACTCAATAAATGAAACATTTACTAACCTAAAAATGAAGAAATTAAGATTGCATGGTACTTTATTTACATCTTTCACCTCTCTATTTTGAATTTCGACTACTATATGAAAGTTGGTCGACCCTAAATAATTAGATAGCCATTATTGCGGTTTTCAGGGATGTGACATTGTGGGAGTGACTTATAAAGAAGTTCTTGGTGAATTAGGCACGGATTATCCATGTGTACAACTACATTGCTAGGTAAACCAAAGAGTTGGCCATGCACAACAGAGTGGTTCAAATGACAGTTAGAGGAAAAGGTGAAATGAATGGTAGTGTGTGCATAATGGAGGGGTAGTGTATATGGGGATTATAGTAATTAATATCATAGAGAATACAAGGAGGGATTTTGTTTTATCAAATTGTCCATGATAAATAGAATTACGAATTAACATATCTATTTGTACTCAACTTGCTACTCATATGTATTATTAAATGTCTTATAATCTTGGGAAAGCAAAATAGTTCTCTTGCAACCAACTACAAAATTATGTATTTGATTTCAAGTTTATGTATAACATCTATGGCACCATGCGGGTCTTCTTGTGTTCCTTTGTTGGAACAAAAGTATACAATTAAGAAAATGGAAAACTACATCATGTACCCCTTTTCAATAATAGTCATTTCCCGAAGCATGATATATGCAATTTCTTTGATCATAATATTAACTCATATACTAAATAATGCCAAATAACTATATGGCACTATAAATTCCAATTTTAAAAATAGCAACAAATAAAAATGCTTACAAGTTTTCTTTACACAAATTAAATAATACGATGTTATTAGTAAAGTATATAAAATTTCTTGCCCGCGCATCGAGCGGGCCATTCTGCTAGTTATCAACAACGGGGGTTGTGGGGTTTAACTACAACAAGCCAGCTTTGACTCGGTGGCTATCCTGAACTACGATTGCAAGTAACTCTTTGAGCTGGCGCACACGAGTCCACATATTCACCATATCAATACACCACTATGGATCCACTCCCGTCTCCCTACGAGAATGCCATCCATAGCACTCACGCTTATCTTGCGCATTTTAGAGTATCCACTTTCACTTGTCTATGAACTGTATAGGCAACCCAGAGGTCCTTTACCGCGGACGCGGCTATTTGAATAGATTATGTTAACCCTGCAGGGGTGTACTTCTTCACACACGCTCTCGCCACTTACCGCCATGTACACGTCATGTATCTCGGCAACCTTCAAGCGGAAGCCTAGCGAGGGTGTCGGCCATGGTCTACCTAAACACTCAAGTCTCTAGTCCAGGTTTGTCGCCTATTCAGGTTCCATCGTAGGGAGTCCGGCCGAGGTTTCCACATATTTCCACATACGGCCCCGAACGATGTGTACAGGGTTCCGCGACACCAAACGGGCGCCCGGCATACCCGGCCATGTGCCTATCGCATCACAGCCCACCCCTCGGGTCAGCGCTGCGCATGGCCTCCAGCATACTACATACACCAGAAAGTACTTGCAACTCCTGGACAGAGGACAAGGGTGGTTAAGAATCCGAGAGGGGTCGAGTTACCGGAACCCAATGTGTGGTAGCAGCTGTTCATGGATCACAAACACAGAACTCAGTTCCTGAGGACGGCTTCAATGAGACAACCCACCATGTACTCCTACATGGCCTCTCAGTGCTACCTTTACCAAATCGTGTTCACACACTTAGCTCACACATAGTTGGACATGTTCACAACATTCCCGATGAACCAGACCTGACTCAACTCTAAGCAGTAGCAGGCATGACAATCAAGCATGAATGAGTAGGCACATCAGGGCTCAAACAACTCCTACTCATGCTAGTGGGTTTCATCTATTTACTGTGGCAATGACAGGTCATGCAGAGGAAAAGGGGTTCAACTACCGCAGCAAGTAACAGTTGAAACGTTGTTGTCCTGATGTAATAAAATAGAGCAGGAGCGAGAGAGTGGGATTGTATCGGAATGAACAAGGAGGTTTTTCTTGCCTGGCACTTCTGAAGATGATATAGCTCTTCATCGGTGTCATCGAATTCATCTCGAAACCACGTTTACTGAGAGGGGACAATTACCGGCAACAAAGAAGGAAACACAATCAATGCAAATGCACAATATGATGCATAATCATGACATGGCAATATGCTATGGATTGAGCTAATGCAACTAGCAACAAGTTAAATGGAGTTGGTATGAACCCTAGGTTCAAATTCAAACTCCATATGTGAAGGTTTAACTGCCATTTAAATGATTTGTCCTAAACAGTAGTCATAAATTGTTCTAACATGCATGAAAATGGTATAGATGGATAGATTGGATTTTTCTGATAATTTTTCATATATAATTTATCTCATTTGGAGTTACAGATGAATTTCTATGATTTTTAGAAGTTTTGAGTATTTTCTGAAATTCTTAAATCATTTCCTGATTTATTTTAATTCCAGAAATACTTTACTGCATCGGCATGACGCCTGTGTGACGTCAACAAGTCAACAAGGTTGACCAGGGTCAAACCTGTCGCGTGGGACCCATGTGTCAGCTGCAGAGCAATTTAACAGAGCTTAATTAACCTAAAAATAATTAGTTAGCCGGGTTAAATAAACATTAGGGCCCGCCCACCTGTCAGTGACCCTGAGTGCGGGTTAGCATGGTGCTTAGGCCCTAATGACCAGCCACGCCGGCGGTTAACCGCCGGTGCTAAGCCTAGCACGGCGGTGCTCGCCGGCCGAGCGATTCCGGCCACGAGAGCTCGCGCTCTTGGGCTCTATGGAACCAGCGTGACGAGGCGGCTCAGATGGTCACTGGGTCTTGTCGTGGAGTGGGCTGTGGCGACGGCGACCACCACGACGGCGGCGGCCGGAGCTACGGGCGCATTCGGGCATGGGGCTGCAGTGCACGGGCAGGCAAAAGGAGTGGCTAGGCGGCCTCCTGGAGGCGCTAGGAGCACTATGGTGCCACGAGGGCAAGTAGAGGAAGCTCGGGAGCGCGGAGCTCAATAGCCATGGCGGCGGCGAGCTTCGGCCAAGGTGGGTATCGCGGCTATGGGGCGAACGCGTCGACGAGGAGAGCGGTGAGAGGCGCAGGGGCTCACAGTGATTCCGTAGGGTAGGTCAGTGGGCTCAGGGACGGCTTGGACGAGGCGAATCGATGCCAGCCATCTCCGGGCAGAGGCAGCGGGGACGAGCTCGATAGAGACGCTTCCGGAGACAGAGAGGGATCGGGGGGTGGCCACTGGACGTGGTGGCATGGAGCGGCGGCAACGAGCTCGCTCAGCTTCGGGAGAGAGAGCAAGAGAGATGAGGCAGGGAGAGAGGAGAGCAGTCGAGGGGGGTTGGGGAGAAGTGCGTGGAGCCCTTGGGTGCCTCCAGGGGCAAGCAAGTAAGCAGGGGGTGGCCAGCGCGTGCCGGCGCACGGCAGGCACACGCGCGATGTCCTCCTGGCGGGAGGTAGGTTGTCGTGGTGGGCACACGGCAGATGCCAAGGGATGGCTAAAGAGAGGAGGAGGCTCGAGGGTGCTGGTGGGTGAGGGAGTCCTGGATTAGGGGGTATCCGGACAGCCGGACTATTTACATTGTCCGGACTATTGAAGCGTGAAGATACAAGACTCAAGGCTCCGGCCCGTGTTCGGATGGGACTCTCCTTTGCGTGGAAGACAAGCTTGGCGATCCGGATATTATATTTCCTTACTTGTAACCGACTCCATGTAAACCCTAGCCCTCTCCGGTGTCTATATAAACCGAAGAGGATGGTCCTTAAAAGGCCGATCACAATTACAATCATACCATCATAGGCTAGCTCTCAGGGTTTAGCCTCTATGATCTCCTGGTAGATCTACTCTTGTACTACTCATATCTTCAATATTAATCAAGGAGGAAGTAGGGTTTTACCTCCATCGAGAGGGCCCGAACCTGGGTAAACATTGTGTCCCTTGCTTCCTATTACCATCAGCCTAAGACGCACAGATCGGGACCCCCTACCCGAGATCCGCCGGTTTTGACACCGACATTGGTGCTTTCATTGAGAGTTCCTCTGTGTCGTCGCTTCGAGGCTTGATGGCGTCTTCAATCGCTAACAACGTGTTCCAGGGCGAGACTTTTCTCCCCGGACAGATCGTTGTGTTCGGCGGCTTCGCACTCCGGGCCAATTCGCTTGGTCATCTGGAGCAGATCGATAGTTACACCCCTGGCCAGCAGATCAGGTTTGGAAACTTGAACTACACGGCGGATATTCGCGGAGACTTGATCTTCGATGCATTTGGCCCTGTGCCAGGAGCGCCGGACAGTCATGACGAGCAGGCCTAGACCTGCTGTCGGACAATGCTCGGAACATCATCCCTGCAATAGCCCCGGATCTAAATCCGGAACAGGTTGCATTGCCCAAGGACGGAGGGATAGACCCCGCCCACAGGCCGCGTACTCATCGGCATTGGAGCCGAACACAGGTCCCACCTATGTGGAGGCCTGTAACCATGGGCCCCCGGACTCGTATCCGGTTGTTGGTTCCGGTCCGCATACCCTCGAGCCGGCCAAGCTAGGTTGGGCTCCGGTAATGGAATTTACCGCTGCGAACATCTTCCAGCACTCGCCCTTTGGCGACATGCTAAACTTATTAAAGTCTCTCTCTCTGTCAGGAGGCTCTAGGCCGAACTATGTCCGGCCTGAGTGGGAAGCAGGCGACAAAGGAATTCGTTGCCCACCCACCACCCACTTCATTGCCACGATCGATGATTTAATCAACGTTCTTCACTTCGACCCCGAAGACATCGATGATATGGACGACGATGCAGGAGAAGCTTCAGAATCTCTGGGGCGCGGGACTACTACCTTGTCACACAATATATACATGGTGGATACGCCCAAGAAGGACGACGGCGATAGTCCGGAGGATAAAACACCCGGGCAAAAGCCAAAACGGCGGCGCAGACGTCGCTCAAAATCCAGCAACAGCAAAAATAGCGACAAGAGCGCAAGAAGGGTCGACATACCAGAAGGCAGTAATGACCACACGGACCCAGCGATGGAGCAGGATGAGCCAGGTCACGCCAAACCAAGTTCGGAGTAAATATCCGATCACAATGATCCGGAGGGACGAGCTCATGAAACTGCCCTAGAACAGGAGCACAGTCCGGACGATGATGCATTCATCATCCCGGACGAACGAGTGGAATGAGACAACCTCCACCGAAAGCTTATGGCCATAGCAAGAAGTCTAAAGAAGCAGAAACAACGGCTTAAGGCTACACATGAAAAGCTCAGTTGCAGATGGAATAAAGTGCTAGACACTGAAGAAAGATATGGCGACGATCGCCATATAAAAAGCTATCCAAAACGCAAGCTACTGCCAGAATTCGACGACGAGGCCGTTTCACAAAAGAATAATATGACCAGGAGACCTGACGTACCGCTTCACAACCACAACAGAGCGGCTACTGACACCGCGCACGATCTACGTGAGAAGCTGGATAAGAAGGCTGGTGCAGCCAGGTCCATCTACGGATCTAAAGGACACACCCCGGCGAGGGACTATGGTCACCCAAACGCTCATACAAGCCAAATACCAGTTCGGAATAAGCACCAGACACAACAACAGCCGACCACATGCCACAACGCGCCCAGATACAGAGGGGCTGCTCACCCCCTGTGCTTCACCGAAGAAGTACTGGACCATGAATTCCCACAAGGCTTTAAACCTGTGAACATAGAGGCATACGACGGAACGACAGACCCAGGGGTCTGGATCGAGGATTTTATCCTGCATATTCACATGGCTCATGGGGATGACCTCCACGCCATCAAATACCTTCCCCTCAAGTTGAAGGGACCAGCTCGACACTGGTTAAAAAGCCTCCCCGAAAATTCAACCAGGAGTTGGGAGGAACTCGAGGACGCTTTCAGGGCCAACTTTCAAGGGACCTATGTCCGACCTCCGGATGCAGATGATCTAAGTCACATAATCCAACAACCCGAAGAGTCCGCCCGCAAGCTTTGGAATAGATTCCTCACTAAAAAGAATCAAATAGTCGACTGTCCGGACGCTGAAGCCTTAGCGACATTCAAACACAGCATCCACGACGAGTGGCTCGTCCGGCACCTCGGCCAAGAAAATCTAAGGACAATGGCAGCCTTAACAGGCCTTATGACCCGCTTTTGCGCGGGTGAAGATAGCTGGCTAGCCTGTAAAGGCACCAGCGACCCTAGCACATCCGAACAAAGGGATGGCAACGGGAAGCCACGTTGTAATAAACACAAATGCCTAAATAAGGAAGAGAGCCCGAATAACACGACGGTCAACGCCAGATTCAGGGTCTCTCGACCTGATCAGCATAAGCAACCATTTAAAGGCAGTAAAGAGGGACCGTCCGGTCTGAACAAAGTCCTGGACAGACTATGCCAAATTCATGGCACCCCAGAGAAACCTGCGAACCACATGCATAGAGAGTGCTGGGTCTTCAAGTAGGCCGGCAAATTAAATGCCGAACACAAGGGGAGGGAAACACCAAGTGAAGACAAGGACGAACCTCACCAGCCGAACACTGGGGGACAGAAAAAATTCCTGCCAGTGGTTAAAACAGTAAACATGATCCACGCGACTCACACATTCACGAGAAGGCATGAACGCACGCTCAGAGACGCGCATGACATAGAGCCCATTCTACCCACATCTGACTCCTGGATGTCTCGTCCGATCACCTTCGATCACATGGACGGCCGAACTAGTTTTCGGCGCAGAGGATCACATGCCTTGGTGCTTGACCCAATAATCGACGGATACCGTCTCACCCGTGTCCTCATGGACGGCGGCAGTAGCCTCAATTTAATATACGAGGACACTGTCCACAGAATGGGGATAAACCCATCCAGAATTAGCCAAAGCAACACCGCCTTTGAAGGGGTGATACCAGGCGTTGAAGCCTACGGCAGGGGCTCCGTCATGCTGGAAGTAACATTCGGCTCCCCAGGTAACTAGAAGCGAAGAACTACTCTTCACCATTGCACCCTTCCAAAGTGGCTATCATGCATTGCTTGGAAGAATGGGCTTTGCCCGCTTCAACGCATTGCCGCACTATGGCTACCTTACACTCAAGATGCCTGGTCCACGTGGCGTCATCACCGTTAGCGGAATCACAGAGCGCTCGTCACGGGCAGAGGAACACGCGACGACCCTGGCGGCCGGACTGTAAGCGGCCTCCAAATATCAACAACATGACTGGTCATTACGACCACAGGCACGGTTAGACGAGTCTGGTAGCCCGAATAAAACTGAACCTGGACACCGTATATGTAATCCCATAACAGATACCAGGGGCTATAAAAATTTAACACAACCCCACGTCTGGCTCAACCTTACTGGCAGGCCAACATCTTACACTTTTATTATTTAACCGCATACTTACGTTGTACTCTCCTACGAGTTTTCTTTTTTCACAGACAACGTCCGCGCGATACCCTTCCAGGATACGACACAACGGAGACAAAGGCGCAGACGTGCAGCAGGCCCCCGTTCAACAGGTTTCTTTTTAGATTAAGCCCCTGTGTAAACCTTTTCTACTACCTCTTGTTGTTTAACCATCCCATGGGTTCCATACCCACAGAGGATACTGCCGTTATTGGCATTTCGCCATGACAGATTCATCGCACGTACCTGGAACATTAGGGTTTATAGCAGGCTTTCATCATCCTATTTTCTTTTACAAAGACCGAATACCTTCGGGAGTGTTCGGTGTCATGCGTTTGGCCTTATATGCATTAGCTCCGAATCATGTCTTTGGTCAAATGTTGGGTTTGCCCGGCTCCTGGGTTTGCCGCCTTATGTTCCGTTATTATCGGCTAAGGCAGGCCAAAGGAGAACTACTGCGATTGTGCCCTGATTATTCCGGATGAGCGCCTCAGTAGAGAAAGCCCAAAACTGCCTGTCATGATACAGCGAGAGACTGTTCAACCACTCGAAGACTCACCGGAATCTTTAAGGATTCCTCCGCATTAACGAAGGGCCCTTTTCCGGACACGTACATACGCGTCCGTATTCGGATGCACGAGAATGTACCAGGGTCTACATAGTAGCCCCACCATTATAATCCCATGGCTAAGCGAAAGTGTTACAGCTATATAGTCCGGTTGCCTAGTTCGACGTGCGATCACCTCCTTAATGGACCAAGACGTTGGATCAAGTGTGATTAAGCATATTTTTCGCGAACACCCCCGCATTGTATGCGTGGGGGCTGAAGCCAACGACTGCTATCTTTCGGACTACTTTTACATATAAAAACGGCCGTACAGGGGACACAATCATATTTTCAGGCAAAAAGTATAAATATAGCCTCATAATCAAAATGAACATTGTTTTTTTACAATGATTCGACTTATCACTCGAAGAGGACATTCTTCGAGCACTGCGCCTCTATTAGGCGGGCACCTTCTGTGACCTGCGCCAAGTAGTGCTCGGCCGGATATTGGCCGCCCACCGGATCCTGGGTCGCTATAATGGTGGCCTCCATATCTGTCCAATAGGCTTTAACGCGGGCAAGATCCATCCGCGCACCCTCTATGCACGCCGACATCCTCATGGCGTCAATCCGAGACACGGCCCCAAGGAATTGCTGCACCAAACCACAGTAGCTGTCCGGCTTAGGCCCCTTCGGCCAAAGATGGTCTATTACAGACCGCATTGCAAGCCCGGACAGCCTATGGAGCTCCACCATAGCAGCCACCTTCTCATTTAGCGGCAGCGGGCAAGTGGGAGCATGGAACTGCGACCAGAAAAGCTTCTCCACTTCTTTATCACCTTGACACTCGAAGAACTTAGCAGCGTCAGCTGTACTATTCGCCAAGTCCACATATGCGTCTGCAGGACTGCAGCGCCCAGCCAGGGGAGCATACTTCGGGTCCGAAAACCTCGTCCGTAGTAAGTAGGAGCCCCCAGCCATGATTTTGTCGGCCTGTTGGAGCTCCTCCCGCATACCCCGGACTTCGGTCCGCATCTCCTTGGCAGGATTAAGTGCCTTGTCTAGCTCGGTCGAACTAGCCTTATTCTCCTTTTCAAGGAGTTCATTCCGTTCGGCGGCATTTTTCAACTCCTCGGGCATTTCGGCTATTTTTTCCTCGCTTCGGAGATGAGCAGCCTGTTCGGCTCTCAATTCTTTGGCCGCCTTTAGGGCAGCCGCCTTGCTAGCCCGAGCTTGTTCCTTAGCCTGAGCAAGTTCCGCCCTCAGGGCCTCCACGGCAGCAGCACCATCTGCAGTGCAAACACATGGCATTAACATTATGCCACGCTCGCATTTTCCTATACAATATAATAAGGGAAGCATAGCACATACCCTGTGACTCCTCCAGCCGTTTGTTCACCAGCATGATATCGGCATCAATCGATCCGATCTTCCTCCTTAGTTCGGCAACTTCAATAGACTGGTCGGTTGCCGGATCATTATATACCTGCGCACATGTATAGTGCAGCCATTACTATATGATCCCCTGTTTGCCGCCTATGGCGGGCAACCAGAGTCTCAGGGGCTACTATCCATAGGGAGCACACCTAGCACGTGCTTCATAACCAAAAAATAGTGCACTTTTCACTACATACCTCAAAGCCTTTGAGCAGGCTTGTAAATGCCTCATTCGAACCGCTAGTAGCGGATGAAATCTTCGTGAGCACCATGCTCATTAAAGAGCGGTGCTCCTCCAAGAGCGTGGCTCGCTCCAGAAGGTCTGTCAGTACGTCCGGCCAGACATCAAACTATGCCGGACCCTTCTCATCGCCCCCCTTGGGGGCCGAACGCTCTGGGCTCAGGGTGACCGACGTGTTAATGTCCGGTTTCGGCAGATCCGGACTCCTCCGTGACAACACCTCCATGTCGCCCGCTTCATGAGGCGGAGAGGAGGGTGGGGTCTCACTCTCCGTCATCTCCGAACGAAGATACCCCGAAGACGAACTCTGTTGAGAAGAGCTGCTCACCGGACTGCAAAAGACGAAGTCCCGGTTATGGATCTTGGAGTAACACCATACCTTCGAATTAATGAATAACTTACGGCTCAGTGGAGGGCTGGCCCGTTGGTGGGCACGACGCGGTGAGGGTGCCCGTCGCGGCAGAGCCCCCTGGTGATACCTTCTTCCCTTGCTTGGGCATCTCCGCCTCCATGTCTTCGGAGGCTGCCCTCTTCTTCCCGCGTGGGGAGGAGGCTTTAAACTCCCCTTCCCGGCTATCCTCCATAGGAGAGGTAGCGATTCCCCCAGTCTGGATGCGTAGTGCGTGAAGTTCAGCTTCACTGCCCTTTCCTTCGCCTTTCCCTGAGGGGATTTTGCTGAGCGCCCGGCCAAGCATCTTTGCAATGGTTGGACCAGGCGAGCCTTCAGGAAGTGGCGCCGAACACCTGATTCTCTCCGCCTTGTTGAGCCATTCCTAGCCACGGAGGGATTTTCAGAATAATAGTTATGATAAATATAAATGAAGTTTCCGGCTTTAAGGTTACTTACTTGGGCATCTAGGCGATTGCAGCTTAGGCCCGCATCCTCGGTGGTGTCCGGACACTTGTGGTCCGAAGAATAATTTACACATCCCTTCGAGCTTCAGGCCGAAGAAGTGCTGAATAGTCCGCGGACCCTCCGGATTGAACTCCCACATCCGGAGAGGCCGACGTTTGCACGGCAACATCCGTCGGACTAGCATCACTTGCATTATGCTGACAAGACTTATGTCCCTCTCAATGAGCTCTCGGATGCGATTCTGTAGTTCTGGTACATCGCTAGCAGCCCCATAATTCCGTCCTACGTCGGTCCAAGACGCCAACTATGACGGGGTCCCAAGCGGAACACGGGGGTGGCTACCCACTTTGTGCCTCTGGGAGCTGTAGCATAAAACCACCTCCGTTCCCATACGTCGGATACTTTCGGGAAAGAACCCTCTGGCCATGGGGCATCAGCGTTCCTGCTTATTATAGCACCTCCGCACTCCGCGTGTCGCCACTCGATCATCTTTGGCTTCACATTGAAGGTCTTGAGCCATAAGCCGAAGTGTGGGGAGACGTGGAGAAAGGCCTCACACACAATAATGAACGACGAGATATGGAGGATGGCGTCTGGAGCCAGATCATGAAAATCCAACCCATAGTAGAACATGCGCCCCCTCACAAAGGGGTCAAGGATGAGGCCCAGGCCTCGGAGGAAGTGAGGAACAAACACCACACTCTCATTAGGCTCTGGCGTAGGGATGACTTGCCCCGGAGCAGGAAGCCTGTGTTGGATATCGGCAGTCAGGTATGCCACCTCCCTAAGCTTCGTGATGTCCTCCTCCTGAATTGAGGAGGACACCCACCGACCTTTTGCGTCGGATTCGGACATGTTGGAGGATCTGGGGTGTTGGAGCTTGGATCTTGGGTGTTAGAACTCGAGGTGCGAGAAGGAGCAGGGGAGGTGGAAAAGAGGTGTAGGCCTTGACCCCTTTATAACAGGGAGGAATATCAAGAGTCCTCAGCGTGACCGCTTGAGACTTATCTAAAATACATGGAGTCATAACAATGGTCGACGTAGGGTCACACACGCCCATATTGATGAAAGATCCCGTAATAAGAGGAACACGATCTCTGCTTTGGCAGGACGTGCCAATAAAACCGCCTCGCAACTCGAGTCGAGATGGAGCAGGAAACGCCGGTTCGTGTTGGACCAGGTCACGATGCAAGGGCATGGCGTACAAAGATTGCCAGCAGAACGGATTTATGCTATGTTCCCTACAATGGTGTGTGGATATCATCTTGCAGAACCGGACACTATTCATCGTAGCGGATCCGGACATGGTCTACGTGTTCGATGATAACCTTGGAGTATTCGGAGAAGGAACCCGCCTTGCTATGGCGGAGACAAGACTGCGCACCGGACTCATCATCATTGAAGCCTGGTTCAGGGGCTACTGAGGGAGTCCTAGATTAGGGGGTATCCGGACAGCCGGACTATATACATCGTCCGGACTATTGAAGCGTGAAGATACAAGACTCAAGGCTCCGGCCCGTGTCCGGATGGGACTCTCCTTTGCGTGGAAGACAAGCTTGGCTATCCGGATATTATATTTCCTTCCTTGTAACCGACTCCGTGTAAACCCTAGCCCTCTCCGGTGTCTATATAAACCGGAGAGGATGGTCCTTAGAAGGCCGATCACAATTACAATCATACCATCATAGGCTAGCTCTTATGGTTTAGCCTCTACGATCTCGTGGTAGATCTACTCTTGTACTACTCATATCTTCAATATTAATCAAGCAGGAAGTAGGGTTTTACCTCCATCGAGAGGGCCCAAACCTGGGTAAACATTGTGTCCCTTGCTTCCTGTTACCATCATCCTAAGACGCACAGATCGGGACCCCCTACACGAGATCCACCGGTTTTGACACCAACAATGGGCTCTAGAGGCGAGGTTCATATGTGCGGGTGCGGGACGTCGGACATACCCAGGTTCGGGGCTCTCCGGAGAGATAACACTCCTAGTCTTGCCGAGTTTAGTTGGATGGTCGATAGTACAATGGTGCTCCTGGAGCTGTATGGAGGAGGAAGGACGATAGCCAAGGCTTGGGCTGCTCCTTCTCCCTGGCGTTGCTATGCGGTGGCTAGTCCTATGCTCGCCTGGGTTTCTCTTATAGTTGTCTCGTGTCTATCTCGTATTGCATGTTCTGTTGCTTCTCTGCTTGCCCCTGTGGGCGCGGGTTCCTGGGGGGTTTTATAGATCAACCCACCCAGGGTTACAATGGTAATATGCCGAGTCGGTGGGTCCATATTATCAGCGTCCGGAGTACCAGGCCGGGTCCCGCTTGTGGGCTTGTGGTTCGCCGGGTTCCCCTATGTGCGGGCCCCGCGTACCTAGGGGGACTGTGCGCCTTCTTGTCGATCGTCATGGCGTGGCCGAGTTGAGCCGCGTACAGTGTTCTCCGTCTGGCCGCCGCTTGCTGTCGTCAGCGGTGAGGGCGGGAACACTGTTGCCACGCCAGCCCTGGTCAGCGGGTAGGTAAGGGGCACTGTTGCCACGCTCCGGATGACCATAGGCATGGGCGGGAGCACTGTTGTCTTGGACATCGGTGATTGAGGTCTCGTCCCATCGTACGGCCTGGATGGGACGGGAGCTGACCCGTGGCTGGGTTGCCGTGGACGCCACGGGTGGGTTGGCTTGTTGGGGAAGCCATGGCTGTGCGGGGTTGAATCGTCTTGCGCCAGCTGCTGCGGCCGGGTCGACGTACCTTGCCGAGTCCAGGGTCTTGGCCGGGTTGCGGGCCCTGCCGGGTCGAGCGACCCAGCCTGGCGTGTGCCGGTTTGTGGGGCAATGCGGGCCCTGCTGTTTTTGAAATAGATCCGGGTTCCGTTGCCTGCCCGGTGTTCATCCCCCCGACAGTAGTCCCCGAAGCTGTGAAGGTCCGCCGTCTTCGGATGAGTGGGCCTTCACAGTTTCCCCCTTGACAACGGCAGAATCTGCGAGCGCCGGGTCCGGCAACACCCACTGTGTGCCGGTTTTTCTCGGAAACCGGATCGCGGCATCCCGGCCGTGGCGGGAACCGAGGAGTCCGTCGAATCTTGAGGCGATCCCTCGGGCTTCGCGTAGGCACCTCATGGTGCCCGGAAGTCGGAGGGGCCTGACAGGCCACGCGCGTGACTGGACTGGGCAACGGGCGAGGGCCCGCCGCCGCGCGCCCTTGGCCCACGCGTGGATTTATTGTGGCATCTGGGGGCCGGTTGCACTTCCCTGCGCAGTTAGTGCACGTGTACGTGCGCACTTATTGCGGGGTAGTGGAACGGGCGTGTGCAGACGATCCCACTCCCCCACGTTTGAACCGGGGGTTATAAATTGAGGGGGGCAAGGGGGCGACGGACATTATTCTCGCTCGCGCCCTCCTGTCCCCCTGCTCCTTCTCCGCCCTTTGCCACCGACGCAGAACTGCACCCGCGGTGCCGAGCAGAGATCTCTCCGTCGTCCTTCTTCTCTCTTTCTCTTCCGGTAATGTCGCTGCAGTAGGGCTCCTAGATGGGCTCGACCGTCACCACCGACGACATCACCTACCTTCGGTCTTCGCGGCGCCTGCCGCGGGAGACGGACGTTGGTGTCCGTCTGCTGCGTGGCGAGCAGAGGCCCCGGCCCGAGGGGCAGGAGCACGTCGTCTTCCTCACGCATTTCGAGCGTGGCTTCGGGCTGCCGGCGAGCACTTTCTTCTGCGTGTTCTTTGAGTTCTTCGGGCTCCAACCGCATCATCTTGGCACCGGCGCCATCGTCCAGCTCTCCGGCTTCGTGACCCTGTGCGAGGGGTACCTGGGGGTCGAGCCAACCATCGACCTCTGGGCGCGCTTCTTCTCCTTGAAGCAGTAGGGCCCGTCGGCCGAGGAGTTCGCCGACTGCGGGGCCGCCGTCATCTCGAAGCAATCGGGGGTGGACTTCCCCAAGATCCCGCTTGAGGATTCTGCCAAGAAGTGGCAGAACTTCTTCTTCTACGTCCGCAACCATGGAGCGGACCACATCAACCTTCCTCCCTTCACCATCGCGCTGCCACAGGAGATCGTTAATCTCTGTGAGCGGGTCACGGTGATGAGGACGTAGGAGGGGCTCACCGGCACCAACCTCCTTGCCGCGTTCATCACCCGCCGGGTTCTCCCGCTTCAGAGGCGCTCCTGCCTCGTCGGTGAGATGATCGGGCTTTAGGACCCCAACCGGATGGGGTCGACGCGGCTGTCTGCGGAGCAGGTCGCGCGAGGCGTGAACGACATCTCCAAGGCCAACCTTGGAGATGACTGGCGATTGGGCAAGGCGTCGTATAGCCAGGCAAAACCGGCGTCGTAGGCGAGCGTCTGATCTTTTTATTTTTCCGCCGCGCATCTTCTCATTCGTCCCGACGCGTCATGGGAGATACTTCTGAATGCGAGCCGACATCCTTACGCCTGGGCTCCGTCGTAGGTGGCGCTGGTGGCACCAGAGGAGCCCGCGGCTCACAGCGGCGAGGAGGTGACCGAATCCGACGCCGGCGCTGGGCGTCGTGCGGGTAAGTCTTGATTCTTTTGCTTCTTCATATGTCTTGAATAGTTGGATACTTCATGGCGTAGGCGATGCTGACTCCAGCTATTGGTGCAGCGGTGTTGGGCGGGGGAGGCGACGAGGCGGGCGGAGCCGGGTCCTCGCATCGGGCGGCGCCGAGCCACCCGCACGGTAAAGACAGCATCGTGCCGCGACCTCGGGCTCTGAAGCGCACGACGGAACTAGCCGAGCCTGGGAGGCCGGCCAAGAAGAGGCGCGGGAAGCCGACCCCGGTCCCAGTCTTGACGGGGTAAGTCTTATTTCCTGCCTGCGCCTGGATTCCTTGAGTCAGTCTTGTTTCTTGCTTGCTTATCCTTTCTTCTTCAGGTCACTGATCACGCTGGCGAGGGCGGCGGCCGAGACCGCTGCTACCGAGGGGGCCGCGTTCCGCAGGAGCCGGTCCGACCTCGCCGGCCTCGCCGGGGAGGAGGGACGGGGTGACTCGGACCTAGGCCTGGACCCGGACGACGCCGAGGCCTTGGCCTGGCGGGACAGGAACCGGGCCGAGGCGGAGTTGGAGGTGGCATCAGTCCAAGCTTGGACCGACGCGGCGGCGGCATGGGCGCGCGGAGCCGGCCTGGCGCGAGATGGCGGAGGGCACAGTGGTGGCGGCTGCGGTTTTTGAACCGTCGATAGTGAGGGAGCGCGGCCGCGGAGGCCATGCTGAGGTGGTGGTCCCCGACCGGGAGGTCATGGAGGTGGGGGGCGATACCCCGCTGTGAGCCGACGTGGTCAAACGGGCGGGGGTCGATGGTAGTGGAGGCGGCATCGTCTTGGAAAAGGCGTCGCGGGCGGCGGCGCCGGAAGCGCCGCCGGCTATGGGGGAGGCACCATAGGCGGCGGTGCCTGAGGTGGCGACGCAGGGCATCCCCGCGTCCGAGGAGGTGCTGGCGACGCCGGGACGAGCGTCGCGGGAGGTGCTGGCCGCGTCACAAGCGGCCGGCGGTGGGCGTGCCTTGGTGCTCCATTCGGGAGGGCACCGAGCTGCCGTGCCGCAGCCCGCGCGAAGCGGGGCGCGGCCGTCTTCGGGCCTCAGACCTAGGAGGAGGCAGCACTGGACGCCATCAGCCTTCGTCTGCGAGGCCAGACGGAGCGGCTCGAGGCCTTCGCCCAGACCGAGGTGGAGCGAACGCGCGACCTGGAGCACGCCGTCTTGGTAAGTTCCTTTTTCTTCTGTTTTCTTGTATTTTCTTCTTTGTGGGGGCGCGCTAGCGCACCCACTGGGTGTAGCCCCCGATGTTCGGGCCAACTATGTAGTAGTTGGGTCAAATCTTGGGAGTGTCGTCCTTGTTTCTCACTTTGGCCTGCTTTCAGCATCTTGACGCCTTCTGGGTTGCCGCCTTAAACCGGCTCCTAGGCAAGCATCGGGAGCTCAAGGAGCAACTCGCCGCCAAGGAGGAGGAGCTTCGTGTCACCGCAGGTACTTTTGTGCTCTTCTCTGGTGGGGGCGCACTAGCGCACCCACTAGGTGTAGCCCCCAGAGATTCGGGCCAACTATGTAGCCCCCACTGGGTTGAATATTAAGTCTTGTCTTTTTTCCTTCTGCTGAATTCCTCTATCCTGCAGCCGAGGTGCAGTCTTGGCGGACCCGGCTGCTCTGGGCTGGTCATCATTATGATCGGCTTGTTGCCGACACCGGCCGTCTTGGCGTTGAGGCGGCACAGGCGAGGGCGGAGGTGCCCGTGGCCCGACGGTCTCTTGACGAGGCCAACCGGCTGCACGAGCAGCTGGCGGGTCACAAGAGCCGCCTCAAGGCCGAGGTGGAGCGTCTTAAGGTGGAGGCCGCCAAGGTGGTGGAGATGCCGCAGTCCCTGGTCGAGGCGGACCAGTAGCGTGGCTAGCTGGCCGACGACAAGCGCCAGCTCCAGGCCGAGGTGGATCGTCTGCGGGAGCAACACACCGCGGCTGAGGGGTCTCGCCAGGATGAGGCTCGCCGTCGCGAGGCGGCCGAGAAGGCGGCCGAAGACAAGGACACCGAGTTGAAGGCGGCCCTTGCTAAGGCGGCCGACCTGGAGAAGGCACTCGAGGAGCGCGACCGCGTCTTGGAGCGGTTAGGATGTGGTACATTGCTCGAGGCGCAGCACCTGGTAGAGTCCTTCTCCAGTAAGTGATGCTTCTCGTAGTTTGCCGGGTCGGGACCCGACCCTTCCTTCCTTGTTGTTCTTCTAACTTGCTTCTTCTTTTGCGACAGGGGCCTTCCTGGAGATGTAGCGGCTGGCGGAGGAAGCCGTCCGCTATCAGCGCGACCCGACCGGCGTTTCTGGGTCCGGGACGGATCCGCTGATGGCCTGCACCTTCCCGGAGATTATTGCCGCTGCTGAGGCCCGCCTGCGGGTCTTGTGGACGCAGATGGAGTGGTTGTCCTGGGCCAGCACTGCGATGACGACGGCCCTGTGGCCGGACTCCGTCCATCCGCGGAGCTTCTCGCGCCTGGCGCGTTGGTTGGAGATGGGCCCAGATCGCCTTAGCGACTGGCGTGTTTCTGCCGCCCGGGCCGGTGCTGAGATGGCGCTCCGGATTGCGCTATCTTGGCATGTGGATCTTTAGCTGGATGCGCTGATGGGTCAGCGCGCTGGTTCGGAGCAGGTGCTGCAGGAGCAAGTCGGCCAGATCGCCTCCCGGGCCAGCTACATCGCCGAGTTCGCCTTCCACGACGAGTTCCATCTGGAGCGGACGGAAGACAGCGGGGTCGTGGATGGCGACGACTACGGCTTGCTTCTTCGCGACCCGAAGGGCAGCTCGGAGGTGACGGGTGTCTACGGCGGCGTGGAGGCCGAAGAGGACACTGGTGCCTCGCTGGACCCGGAGGCCGGCACGAGAGAGCCGTCGACATCATGACGCGGCACTGGGGATGCCTGAGAATCTTTGTAGAAAACTTTGTTAAGTAGCAGGTCCACCCACCCACTGGGGGTTTTCACGGTGTAATGAACTCGGGCCATGGGCCTTTGCTTTAATCATTTGTGTGTAAATGTTGTGAGTGTTTGTTTGCTTTTTGCCTTCCGCTTTTTCGAACTAATTTCATGCGTTTCTCCTCTCTAGAACCTCCCCCCCACGAGTCAGACAGCCGAGGCTCCGGTCCGTGAGAAGGAGTTCGATTCTTCGAGAGGTGCGCGCAGGAGTTGGGTCCTTAGAAACGTTGAGGGCGAGCGAAATACCCACTGGGCCGGCTGGCGGCAATCCGGCTTGGCCGGTTGGTGAGCAGTCGGCTGTGCGGCTAACTTTAGTTGATGAGCGATGTGCCGGGGTGATCGACCTGGCGACTTTTGACTTAGTGTGTGAATCGTAGGGTAGCTTTGGCCCGTTGTGCTTGCCCGCCGTCAGCCAGAGCTGGATCTGCGGTTTTAGGGCGAAGTGGGGGACCGTGGCATCCTAACTTTATCAGGAATCACCAAGTAAAGCAGTGGGGTGGCGACCAAGCCGGCCTGCCCCCGAGCCCCCGGGTCGAGCAAGTCGAGCCGGCGGCCGGGTTCAGTAGTAAAGTGATGCAAAATATGGACGCAATAAATTGGTCGGCAAAAGGCAGCCCCCGAGTCTCGTTCGGGGTCCCCATAGTTTCATACGCTTACAAAAGGCGACGATACATACATTCGTGCGGCTAACTATAAAACGGGCGGAGGAGTTCCGCATTCCACGACCGGGTCGTTTCCTCACCGGCGGTGTCCCTCTTGCGCTTCTTCGACTTGTGTGCGTTGATGAGGTAGTAGGCGTTGCGGTCGTGCAAGGCCCTGCTCACGATGAATGGGCCCTCCCATGGAGAGGACAACTTGTGCTGGCCTGCCCGCTCTTGGACGAGTCAGAGGAGGAGGTCGCCTTCGCGAATGCGAGAGGGTTGATCTTGTTGTTGTGGTAGTGCCTCAGGCCTTGCTGGTAGATAGCCGAACAGCTAAGTGCCAGAAGGCGTGCTTCTTCGAGCAGGTCGACGCCGTCTTCGCGTTCCTCTCTTGCTTCGGCTTCGGTGTACATCGCGACACGCGGCGAGTCGAACTCGATGTCGGTCGGGATGAAGGTTTCGGATCCGTAGACGAGGAAGAACGGGGTGAACCCGGTCGACCAGTTTGTTGTTGTGTGCAGACTCCAGAGAACTGCAGGCAACTCGTCAAGCCAACTGCCAGGTGAGCGGATGAGTGGCTTGACAAGTCGCGGCTTGATGCCGGACAGGATGAGTCCATTGGCCCTCTCGACCTGCCCGTTCAACTGTGGATGTGCCACGGAGGCCAGGTCGAGGCGGATGCCGGAGACGGAGCAGTATTGCTCGAGCGCGCCCTTGGTGAAGTTGGTGCCGTTGTCGGTGATGATGCTGTTCGGCATGCCGTAGCGCACTGCTACATCCTTGATGAACCGGACGGCTGTCGGCCCGTCCAGTTTCTTGATCGATCTTGCCTCGATCCACTTGGTGAATTTGTCTACTGCCACCAGCAAGTGCGTCATGCCGCCTCGAGCGGTTTTGAAGGGTCCGACCATGTCAAGTCCACAGACCGCGAAGGGCCAGGCGATCGGTATGGTGCGGAGTGCTGACGCCGGCTGGTGGCTGCATTTGCTAAAACGTTGGCATCCTTCGCACTTGAGGACGAGCGACTCGGCATCTTCGAGGGCCGTCGGCCAGTAGAAGCCGTGGCGGAACGCCTTGGCCACCAGGGATCGTGATGCGGCGTGGTGCCCGCACTTACCCTAGTGAATGTCGAGGAGGATGTCGATGCCACGATCCTGCTCGACGCAGCGCTGGAACACGCCAGTAGAGCTGCACTTGACGAGCTCGTTGTTGATGATGCTGTAGGCGGACGCCCGACGCTGAATTTGCCGAGCCTCGGTCTCGTGTATGGGGAGAACCCCGTTCTCCAGAAATTCTGATATCGGCAAGGCCCAAGATGGGGCCGCGACCACGGTGAAGATGGCCACCAGGGTGGGTTCCGAGTCGGCAGCCCCTGAGACGGGTTGAGAAGCCCCCGGGTTGGGGACGGTGACGACCGGGTCCAGGGCAATGGTGGCCGGGTTGAGCTGAGCAGCCCCGGGGCCGGGTTCAGCAGCCCCCGGGCCGGGTTGCGGTGCGGCCGGGTCTTCTGGAACGTGGATGGACTAGGAGTCCAGCGATGGCTTGACGGACGGCTTGCGTAGGTGCTCGAGGGATACACCGGATGGGATGGCTTGACGTAACGAGGCGATGTTGGCGAGCGTGTCGGCTGCCTCGTTCTCCGTGCGCGGGACGTGGAGGAACTTGCAGCCATCGAAGGATCCAGACAGCTTCTGGACGAGGAAGCGGTAGCTTGCCATGTTGGAGTCGCGGGCATCCCACTCGCCGAAGCACTGCTGCACCACTAAGTCCGAGTCGCTGTAGCACAGGATGCGCCGGATGCCGAGTTCCTTGGCAAGCCGAAGGCCGTGCGCAAGGGCTTCGTATTCGGTGACATTGTTGGAGGCGGCGAAGTGGACCTGGAGCGCGTAGCGGAGTTGCTCACCCTTCGGAGATGACAGTACGATGTCGGCCCCTAAGCCGAGTCGCATCTTGGACCCATCAAAGTGCATGCGCCAATGCGTCGGGTCGGGAGGCGGCGGCAGATACTGGGTCTTGGTCCAGTCGACGAGGAAATCGGCTAGGGCCTGAGACTTGATCGTGGTGTGGGGCTCGTAGAGGATGGTGTGGCCGGCTAGCTAGATCACCCATTTGGTGACCCGGCCAGAGGCGTCCCGGCACCCAATGATTTCTTGGATAGGCGCCGTGCTGACGATGGTGACAACATGTTCTTGAAAGTACTGCTTTAGCTTCTTGGCGGTGAGGTACATGCCGTACCACATCTTCTGGTAGTGCGGGTAGTTTTGCTTGGAGGTGGAGAGCACCTCGCTCAGGTAATAGACCGGGCGCTGGACGGCCTGGATCTTGCCCTTCTCCTATCGCTCGACCACCAGCACCGTGCTGACCGCCCGCGAGGTCGCGGCTATGTAGAGCAACAGCAGCTCCTTGTCGGTCGGCACGGCTAGGACTGGTGCGGTGGAGAGCATGCGCTTGAGGTCTTGGAAAGCTTCGTCCGCCTTGCCGTTCAACTCGAACGGGCTTGTTTTCTGCATCAGCTTGTACAGGGGTAGTGCCTTCTCGCCCAGCCGTCTTAGAAACTAGCTGACCGAGGCCAGGCAACTTGTAAACTTCTGGACATCGCGCAACCGAGCTCGCTTGTGCATGCGCTCGATGGCCTTGATCTTCTCCGGGTTCGCCTCGATGCCGTGTTCTGAGATGAGGAAGCCGAGCAGCTTTCCGGCTGGGATGCCGAAGACGCACTTTTCCGGGTTGAGCTTAACCTTGTATTCGCGAAGGTTGGCGAATGTCTCCTTCAGATCGTCGAGGAGCGTGAGGTGCTGCTTGGTCTTCACCACGATATCATCCACATACATCTGGATGTTGCGGCCGAGTTGCAGTAGCAAGCATTTCTGCATGCAGCGTTGGAAGGTGGCGCTGGCGTTCTTCAAGCCGAACGACATGGTGATGTAGGAGTACGCCCCAAAGGGCGTGATGAAAGACTTCTTCAGGGCATCGGACAGGTCCAGCTTGATCTGGTGGTAGCCGGAGTAAGCGTCCAGGAAGGACAGGAGCTCGCACTCAGCAGTCGAGTAGATGACTTGGTCGATCCGCGGGAGAGCGAACAGATCCTTAGAACAGGCCTTGTTGAGGCTGGTGTAGTCGATACACATGCGCCAGGTCTTGTTCTTCTTCAGGACGAGGACTGGATTAGCCAGCCACTCAGGGTGAAACACTTCCATTATGAAGCCGGACGCCAAGAGCTTGGCGACCTCTTCACCAATGGTTCTTCTCTTCTCTTCAGAAAATCGACGGAGGGGTTGAGGGACAGGCTTGGCGTCCTTGTGGACGTGGAGTTTGTGCTCGGCGTACTTCCTCGGGATACCCGGTATGTCTTTGGGGGTCCATGCGAAGATATCCCGATTCTCACAGAGGAAGTCGACGAGCTCGCCTTCCTAATTGCTGTCGAGGCGGGCGCCTATGACAACGTACTTGCTGCAGCTGGGGTCTTCCAGGTTCAGCTTCACTTTCTTGGTCTCCTTGGAGGGCTTGAAGGCGGCCTCGTCGGCTGGGTCCAGGGTCGGGATCGATGCAACGGAGGCCTCGCCGACCAAGGCGACGATCCGTCGAGCTGGCGCCTCTCCTTGGCAATGACCAGCGACTCGGCCAACTTGGCGCCGTCTCGAGCGCACTCGAGAGACTTGCGGTACTCGCCTGTGACGGTAATGAGGCCCTTGGGACCCGACATCTTCATCTTCAGGTACTCATAGTGGGGAACCACCATGAACTTGGCGAGCGCGGGCCGGCCCAACAGCGCATGATACACACTGGACAGGTCCACCACCTCGAACCAGACCGGTTCGCGTCGGAAGTGCCTGCTATCGCCGAACAGGACATCGAGCCAGACCCAGCCAATGGGTGAGCAGGAGACGCCGGGTATGATGCCGTGGAAGACTGTCCGGGTTGGCTCCAGGTCTTCGGCCTTGAGGCCGAGCTTGGTCATCGTGGCGTGGTAGAGGATGTTGATGTTGCTGCCGCCGTCGATGAGGACTCACGAGAACTTGCATGTATGTCGCGCGATGATGGTAGGGTTGAGGACGAGGGCATACCCACCCGGGCTTGGCATGAGTGCCGGGTGATCCTCCCGGGTCTAGGTGATTGGGCGATCCGACCAGTGCATGAAATCCGTCTTGTCCAGGGCGACGGTGTTCACCTCCTACCGAAGGAGGCGCTCGCTGCGCTTGTCGTTGCCGAGGCTGGTGAAGACGACGTAGGCCGCGTTCTGGTTTGGGTAGGCGTCGTTCCGCATTGTGCCGCCGGCGAGAGGCGGCGGTGGAGGCGGAGGCGGCTGCCTCGCGCCTGGAGCCGGAGTCGGAGCCGGAGGAGGCGGGACGTCGCCCCTCATGATGCGCTTGGTGATGGCACACTGTCGAAGCGTGTGCGTGGAGGGTCTTGCGCCACTGTGGTGCTTGCATGGGGCGTCGAGCATCTCTTCAAAGCTCATGGCGGGTTGCCATGCCATCTTGCCGGTCTGCCGGCGCTTCACTGCCGGGTCTGCCGCGGGCTCGGCGGCCGCGATGAGCCGGTTGTCATGACGTTGCACCGGCTTGTCGGCCTTGCGCTTGTTGTTCTGGTGATGCTGCTACCGGCTGCTTTCGCCGGCCGGCTTCGGGGGAGGAACCGGCTTCGCCTTGTCGGCCTCATCCAGCGCCACCTAGATCTTCATGGCAGAGTCGGCATTGGCGTACTTGTCCGCCGTCACCATGAGCGTGGCCATGGTGGCTGGCTCGGAGTGTAGGAGCTTGTGCTTGAGGAGGGTGCCGTCTCGGCACCCGCTGATGAAGTATTGGATCACCTGGACTTCATGGACGCCCTCGTAGCTGTTCCGGAGCTCGGTCCAGCATGCGAGGTACTCGTGGCCGGTCGCCGTCGGCCCCTGCATGCACATGGCGAGCTGGCTGGGGCGACCGGGCCGCTTGTATGTCTCCGTGAAGTTGCGGATAAAGACTTCCTCGAAATCGACCCATGCATTGATGCTGCCCATCAGCAGGATGTTCAACCATGTGCGAGCCGACCCTTGGTGCATGAGTGGTGCGTAGCGCACGACGAGACGACAATTGGCACTGGTGATGCCAATGGCCGTGGTGTAGTCGGTGAGCCAGTCTTCTGGCTTCACGGTACCATTGTACTAGGGGGTGTCGCGGGGGAGCACGAACCCCTTGGGGAAGGGATCCTCCCGGATGCATGGGCCGAAGCACGCCGGCCCGATAGCGCCGCTCTCCTCCACCTTCAGGGAGCGAGCGAGCTGATCGAGGCAGTGGCACGCGTCGGTATCGTCGATGGTGCGCGGGCCGAGTCGACTGGTGGCCAGGGCCCAAGGGGCTGGGTCAGCCGGAGCCGGACGCCGACCAAGCTGGCCGGGTCTGTGTTGGGTCTCCGGGGCGGGCTTGTTGCCCGGAGCATCGGCGGCGGTGGCGGCTGGGTTGCATCGGGTCCGGTCTTGGCCGGAGTGCGCCTCGCAGGGCGGCGAGGAAGCCGGGTGCAGGAGTTCGCCGGGTCCGCTGAGGCGCGCGGAGCCGGACCCCGCCGGCTTGGAAAGCTGGTTGAGGCGATCCTGCTCGGTGTTGGCGGTGTGGAGGAGCTCGCGCATCCGCCCAATGCGCTCCTTGAGCTCCTCGCCCGCGAGTTGTTCTAGGCCAACCGCGAGTGCCTCCGCAGCGCACATGTTCTTGACTGGGGTCTCCTAGATGGTCTGGACGGCGCCGAAGGCCCGGCCGATCGCTCCTCCCCGGGCGCGAGTATCAGCGGCCTGGCTTGGCTCGGCCGCAGCAGGCGTGAATCTGTGGGCGGCGTCGTGCTCCATCTGAGCGGCTTCCAGGCGACGCCTGGTGGCGGCCGGCGTCTCGGACAGGTCCAGCATCTGTTGGCGCCTGTCCTCGAGCTGGGTTAGGGCTTCAGCGACGTTGGTGGTGTCAACGTCGGTGCCGATGGGGATGCGGAGGCTCTGCATCGCAGCACGCAGCAGGTCGGATGGCTCGGTCCGTGCCGTGGCGGCCACGGCTTCGGCGACCCTCCTTTCCTTGCTCGACGAGGAAGAGGTGCCATCGCCGGTGACGAAGACCTCCATATGGGTGTCCATCGCCCCGGTCGTGAATCCGCCGCTGAGGGAGAGCGGAGAGTCGGAGTAGCTGAGCACCTCGGTGGGGTACTCGTTGACCGCGAATGCATTGGAGATGCGTAGCACGGTGAAGGAGGTGGCGAGCACGCCGATGACGTCGTCCGCCAGAGCGACGGACTCGTCGGAGTAGGAGAAGGGCCCCGTCTGAAGCATGCTCCCGGCCAGCTCCTCGAGCTGCCCCACGGTGGGCGCCAACTGTCGTGGTGGGCGCACGGCAGATGCCAAGGGATGGCTAAATAGAGGAGGAGGCTCGAGGGCGCTGGTGGGCTCCAGAGGCGAGGTTGATATGCGCGGGCGCGGGACGCCGGACATACCCAGGTTCGGGGCTCTCCGAAGAGATAACACCCCTAGTCCTGCCGAGTTTAGTTGGATGGTCGATAGTACAATGTTGCTCCTGGAGCTGTATGGAGGAGGAAGGAGGCTAGCCAAGGCTTGGGCTGCTCCTTCTCCGGGAGTTGCTATGCAGTGGCTAGTCCTATGCTCGCCTGGGTTTCTCTTACAGGTGTCTCGTGTCTATCTCATATTGCATGTTCTGTTGCTTCTCTAATTGCCCCTATGGGTGCGGGTTCCTGGGGGGTTTTATAGATCAACCCACCCAGGGTTACAATGGTAATATGCCGAGTCGGTGGGTCCGTATTGTCGGTGTCCGGAGTACCGGGCTGGGTCCGGCTTGTGGGCTTGTGGTTCGCCGGGTTCCCCTAGGTGCGGGCCCCGCGTACCTAGGGGGACTATGCACCATCTTGTCGATCGTCATGGCGTGGCTGAGTTGAGCCATGTACAGTGTTCTCTGTCAGGCCGTCGTTTGCTGTCGTCAGCGCTGAGCGCGGGAACACTGTTGCCACGCCAGCCCTGGTCAGCGGGTAGGTAAGGGGCACTGTTGCCATGCTCCGGCTGACCATAGGCATGGGCGGGAGCACTGTTGTCTTGGTCATCAGTGATTGAGGTCTCGTCCCATCGTACGGCTTGGCTGGGACGTGAGCTGACCCGTGGCTGGGTTGCCGTGGATGCCACGGGTGGGTTGGCTTGCTGGGGAAGCCATGGCTGTGCCGGGTTGAATCGTCTTGCGCCAGCTGCTGCGGCTGGGTCGACGTACCTTGCCGAGTCAAGGGTCTTGGCCGGGTTGCGGGCCCTGCCGGGTCGAGCGACCCGGCCTGGCGCGTGCCGGTTTGCGGGGCGATGCGGCCCCGCTGTTTTTGAAATAGATCCGGGTTCCGTTGCCCGCCTGGGGTTCATCCCCCGACATAGGTGGTGACTGGCAGAGGCCAGTGGGCTGGGCCTCTGGTGGGCCGCCAGGTAAGCCCAGGTGAGGTTCCTTTCTCTCTCTCTCCTTTCTATTGTTTTTTGTTTTCTATTTTCTACAATTGTTTTGGCTTTATTAAAAATGCCAGAGCATTTTCAAAAATCCTAAAAATATTTGTGGGCACTGTTTTGATTATTTCCAACAGCCCTCATTTACCTTCAAGAGTATTTGGACATTTAAAATTATTTTTAGCATTTAAATGTCCAAGAACAAATGTTGTATGATTTAATTCAATAACCCAGAGTGTCCTAGAAAAGTGTGCACCATTTTTGGCAGTGGTTTTGGGCCAAAGCAAAAATGATGAACATTTGTGAAGGGCATTTCAGGTTCATTGAAATTATTTATTAAACCCTAGTTGGTTTAACAGGGTGCTGGGGGTTCTCTCATCCCCATTTCAACTTTCTGGGAGATTTAAACATGATGCAACACCAGAAGCTAGCACTAGACATTACCAGAACTAGGGATGTGACAACTCACCCCCACTAAACAAGAATCTCGTCCTGAGATTCAAGCGTAGGGTAAGATGAAAAGGGAAATGCAACTAACACAATCTTCACGATCCAGGTTGCACTTTGTAAGAATGTTGATTCGATCACCATCTTTGTCTCGATGTCTTGCTCCAGGAACTTCAACCAACATGGCAACCGGAGGAAAGGAAAAACTCTAGAAGGATTGATCTTCTCGAAGATCAAACAACTCAGGATTAATTCACGGAGTGAGACATAGCAACATCTCTCGAGCTGAGACACAAAGCACATATCCAAAGGGATGGAGTGAAACAGATAATGCAGGTTCACTAAGTAGGCAACAATTTCACTCTTAAGAAGGTGGTGACCGATTGTAACGTAGCAAGGAGTTAATTGCTATGATTCCATAATGGGGCACCTCAGGGAAGATGACTTGTAGAATCATCCCTTAAGTGCCGAAAAAATTACTTTTGATACAGAGACCATTGAGACTCTCTATACCAGCCTAAGGCAACTCTCGATCGATCATTTGGAGGAGTTCGGTAGAATGGCATACTCGGACTAGTATGGATGATGTGGATTACCTGTTTGAAGACAATGCAATGGATGATTTTGCTTATTATCGGAGATGGATGGAACCCATGGTAGACTGGCACAACGACGGGTGCAAGGTGGGAACAAAAGTGGAAATGCTGGGAATGATTCTAGTAACTGGAAGAAACTCAACAGTAGAGATTGAGTCCACTGTTTGAAAAGGTATAGCATAACCAAGGGAACTGAGAGCAATCCCAGTTAGTACCGGTGATAACACCTAGTGCTTGTGTGTGCTCTCAAGAACTTGAGCATTTCCATATTCATCAAGGTTTTACCAATATCTGTGACAAGGATCCTAGTAACACAACATACCACCATGATGAATACCGGTGGAGGATGCAGATGCAAATGAAGATAACACCTTCTCAGATTTCACCTTAGCGAAGCCAAGGAAACAAAATCTGGATGATCAACCGAGAAACATTTAGCACTCCGCTTCTAATGTTCTCCTTGATGTGCTAGGATAACCCTTCTATTGAAATAGTTTGGCATCTGGAACATCAAGTAACAGGTCGGACTTCAGAAGCACAGAATCCATAAGGAACAACTTCTAGAATAAGTCATGTGAAATCCTCATGGGAGGTGACCAAACGGCTTAATCAAGATACTACAATAATGGTGCTTCCAGCTAGGTGCGTCCACTTCACTGGAACCTATATCATAGTTCTTGGAAGAAGTTCCAACCATCATATCTGCCTGAGATTCAAATCTGGTTGGTAACAAGATAATTCAGACAACATGTCTGGAAAAGAAAGTTTGCAACACAAACCGACGAGATGACGTTGCGAGATTCTCGGGAGACGAACTATGATAGTAAGCTCCAAAACATGAGCTAGTTCTGCTACAAACACATGTGAACACGCTGTCCCAGACAAGCATGACCACATGGTAGTCTTATGATAAAACACTACCAAGTTCAGAAGGGGAACCATCATCGAGGATAGCGAAGTCCTAACGTAAGTCATGATTCTTAAGAAGGAACTTCTTCTCCTTGAACAAATCAACATGTGGTTTGGTGTGCTAGGGATACATATAGAATGGGGGTTGCAAGTCTCCAGACCACAGAATACTTCGCACGTATGCATGACTGATTTGGAATGATTCCAAAGGAAGCACCATTGACTTTCTCGAAGTCATGGCAACAACTTGCATCAAATGCACATGAGTTAGAGGAAATCACTTCTTTCATCCAGGCATATGCTTCATGAACTAGCATGAAGAGATGCTTTCAAAAGTTTCCAACACTAGCTTAATGTTCAACAAAATCATGGAGGAGATAAGGATGTTATCGATGCGCTCAACAACAATTCATCCAGATTCCCATGGAGATGGAATTCCATAACTATGTGAACAAGGTGATAGTATTGGTCAGACCCAAAATATATAATGGTGTATGCTCGAGGAGATAACCACAGGTAAGAAAACATTATGAATATCGTTGGTTCTGATTTGATTTGATGATAGCCCATACTTCAAATCAAAGATTGGATAAGATGATAGGTCCATAAACTAATCACGGGGTCAATAGATGAAAATACCATCTTTCTTCAACACACATACAAGATATCCCTTAAAATCAACTAAGCTGGGCAAGCTTTTATCATCCAACTCTCCAAGTTGTTGTTTGGCTTGACCAACTAGCTCATGGGTATCCAACACGGATTCTTGGAGAAGGGGTGGTTACAAAAAACCAACTTGATCACAAGCTCAACATAGCAGTCAGGGGACAACCTGGTGATACTTCCAAGAGGATATTCAGAAAATCACGAACCACCGATATGTTACCAAGCTCGAGAACAATCATGCCTTCCAGGGCAAGACGATATGATCAAAGAGCGGGGAATTGACACAATCCTTACTCATTGACCGAAGAGTGCACTAGAAATAAGGGCTAGGTGACATGATCAATCTTAGATTGATAATTCAATAATCAACATGCTAAGAATGAGGTTATTGTCCATTTAACTACCAAGAAACAGAGTTGCTAGGAGTATAAATTTAACACATCACAATTCACTTGTCGGCACTCCGGTTGCGACAACACGGAACCAAGGAATGAATAATGATGGCGATGAGTATCCATGAGTCAAGAATTCATAAGAGGTGGTGCAATTCTCATGAAAATCTTAATATAAAGATGGTAACACTCCAAGGTAGAACAGAACAAAGTTGGTTTAGCAACTTGATCTGTGGAGTACGACTACTTTGACCCAATCCTGGATATGGATGAGGTACTGGACTTTGTTTCTCCTAGTCATTCCGGAATAGAATGGCTTGACGGACCACAAGAGTAATGGCATCGATAACACGGGTCCACGACTACTCCTGACTATCAATTGATAGACGAGGGCCAAAAATGACTAAAAAGGGACAACTCAAAAGAACATATGATTTTCTGAGTTGTGGATGCATAGCTTAACATGTCGAACGAGTTCAACATATTTCTTCCGGATAACCCATGCAGATAGGTAGAATTGGAAGAGTAACCTCTTAGAATCGAGAACTTGTCAAAAGCACTCTCGTTGTGATCTTTCGGTTCGGCGAGGAACTTCTGGCATAAGAAGTGCATGGTACTTGAAAGAAGGATATACCATGAACCTTGAGGGCTATCACAAGGTTACTAATAACCTAAAGGAGCTAGCAAACACTATCAACATGAGATAAGTAGGGTGAATCTCAGGCTCAAAACCCAGGAGTAGAATGCCTACTAACTAAATGGCATCATGGGATGCTTTCGAGAATAAAGGCCAGAACCATCACACTGGGAACACAACTCATGGTTAGCTTACTAGATGGTACTCTAGACACCTAGGGTCATAATAATAGCTCCAACATAAATGTCGAGGCAACAAAGTACCACAACACACTAGTTAGTATGGTTGATCTGGCACAAAAGAACTTCGGGACGGTAAGAAGGGATTTGCAAATTCATCAGACTGTTTAGAAACCTGGGATGACTCGGACAGCATAACGGTTGTAAATGCTCAAAGGATTTGAGACATCCTGCAAAATGGTGGCATAACCACTCAGAAGCACAATATCAAGGTTCCGAGGCAAACTAAGAACACACGAAGGTATTAGAAATTGAATCGGGGCTTAAATCCAACAATCTTATGACTCTACTGATTAGTAACACATGATCCTGATAGAAAGAAGAGAAAGCCTAATTCCTTAACCCCGTAGGAAAGATAAGATGACTCGGATCAGAAGGGCATAAGGTATAAGGAGTAAAAAGAGCCTTACGTTCCCAACCACAATCAATTCCCTTATATAACTAAAGAATTTCTAGACTTGACTTCGACCAGTTTGGCTTGGTAATCCTACAGGCAGTCAGGCTCTGATACCAAAGCTGTGAGGACCCCGATCCAATGCCACACCAATCTAGCATGTAACACCTCATATCACTTTGCGGCCTCACGCACGGTATTCCCATGAGTGTCGCCTTACCAGGCCCGGGACCGTTTGCGCCTTTTGGCTCACGTATATGATATCGCTAGCATCCATATGACAAAGAATCCGGGCTGACATGACTAGTCGTGAACCCAAAGTGGCACTAACTCACAGCGACAGGCATACATGACCCAGCAACGAACATGTCGGTCATCAGCGAGTGAATCCGGGATGTAGCAGCTGGGCTAACAGCACTCCGGAGAATCCAGGCTGTAGGAGGCTAGCAGGACTCTAGTAGACACCGCGTGACATTTCCCTGAAGGGACAGACACAGGAACAAAGAAGGACACGCGCCGGCCAGCCTAAGTGTTCCGGAGCAGTAGCAAGCTACCAGGGCTCAGTGGAAGCACTGGGAGATATTTCCAGGTAAGAAAGGCTACCAAGGATAAACAACTAGATAGTCAGATCCACACATACCAAGCATTTCAACAACATACACACAATATGCTCGATATGTGCAAATACAACATGGCATCACAACATGACTCTACAACTCAAGTATTTTATTCAATAGGCTTCGAGGAGCGAGATATTAAAGACATGGGTCTCATGACCCAACATTTAGAGCATACAAGTCAAAGCACACTCGGAATCTTAACATGTCTGAGTACAGACATCTACAAATGAAAAATGCTGAGAAGCCTGACTATCTATCAGATCCTGCCGAGGGCACAAGATCGTAGCTGAAGTAACAAGCTAAACGTCGATGTCCATGCGAAACAACTAGTGAGACTGAAGTCTCTCTGCCAAAACATAAATTAGGCAAACGTGAGTACAAACATACCCAGCAAGACTTACATCAGAACTAACTACATATGAATCATTATCAACAAAGAGGGTGGTGGGGTTTAACTGTTTGGTGGCTATCCTGAACTACGACTGCAAGTAACTCTTTGAGGTGGCGCACACGAGTCTACATACTCACCATAGCAATACACCACTATGGATCCACTCCTGTCTCCCTACGAGAACGCCATCCATAGCACTCACGCTTATCTTGCGCATTTTAGAGTATCCACTTTCACTTGTCTATGAACTGTATAGGCAACCCAGAGGTCCTTTACCGCGGACGCGGATATTTCAATAGATTATGTTAACCCTATAGGGGTGTACTTCTTCACACACGCTCTCGCCACTTACTGCCATGTACACATCATGTATCTCGGCAACCTTCAAGCGAAAGCCTGGCGAGGGTGTCAGCCAAGGCCTACATAAACACTCAAGTCTCTAGTCCAGGTTTATCGCCTATTCAGGTTCCATCCGTAGGGAGTCCGGCCGAGGTTTCCACATACGGCCCCGAACGATGTGTACAGGGTTCCGCCACACTAAACGGGCGCCCGGCATACCCGGCCTCGTGTGAGGGAGTCCCGGACTAGGGGCTGTCCGGATAGCCGAACTATCATCATCGGCCGGAAGACTATGAAGATACAAGATTGAAGACTTCGTCCCGTGTCCGGATGGGACTTTCCTTGGCATGGAAGGCAAGCTTGGCGATACGGATATGTAGATCTCCTACCATTGTAACCGACTCTATGTAACCCTAGCCACCTCCAGTGTCTATATAAACCGGATGGCTTTAGTCCGTAGGACGAACAACAATCATACCATAGGCTAGCTTCTAGGGTTTAGCCTCATTGATCTCGTGGTAGATCTACTCTTGTAACACACATCATCAATATTAATCAAGCAGGACATAGGGTTTTACCTCCATCAAGAGGGCCCGAACCTGGGTAAAACATCGTGTCCCTTGTCTCCTGTTACCATCCGCCTAGACGCACAGTTCGGGGCCCCCTACCCGAGATCCGCCGGTTTTGACACCGACATTGGTGCTTTCATTGAGAGTTCCTCTGTGTCGTCACTGATAGGCTCGATGGCCTCTTCGATCATCAACAACGACGCAGTCCAGGGTGAGACCTTCCTCCCCGGACAGATCTTCGTATTCGGCGCCTTTGCACTACAGGCCAATTCACTTGGCCATCTAGAGCAGATCGAAAGCTACGCCCCTGACCGTCAGGTCAGATTTGGAAGTTTGAACTTCACGGCTGACATCCGCGGGGACTTGATCTTCGATGGATTCGAGCCACAGCCAAGCGCGCCGCACTGTCATGACGGGCATGATTTAGCTCTGCTGCCGGACAGTACCCTGGAGGCCGCACTCGAGCCCGCTCCGATCTTCAATTTGGAGCCGGCTACGCAGATCGAGGATGGATGGCTAGACGCCGCCTCGGGGGCTGCAACCTCTACGGCGTTAGAGCCGAACATCGACCTTGTCCTTCATGAAGCTTGTGACTCCGAGGTGCCGGACTCCTTGACGGACTCCGAACCTCCCGCGCCCCCTCCGATCAAATCCGGTTGGGCGCCGGTCATCGAGTTCACCGCAGCGGACATCTTTCAACACTCACCTTTCAACGACATCTTGAGTTCGCTAAAGTATCTCTCGTTATCAGGAGAGGCCTGGCCGGATTGCGGTCAAGACGGTTGGGATGCAGACGACGAAGAAATTCAAAGCCCACCCACCACCCACTTGGTAGCCACTGTCGACGATCTAACCGACATGCTAGACTACGACTCCGAAGACATCGACGGTATGGACGACGATGCCGCAGACGACCAAGAACCAGCGCCCACCGGGCACTGGAAAGCCACCTCATCATATGACATATACATGGTGGATATCCCAAAGGATGGGAATGGCGAAGGAACAGCGGAGGATGACCCCGCCAAGAAACAGCCCAAGCGCGGCGTCAGCGGCGCCGCTCTAAATCCCGCCACAGCAAGAACGAAGAATCCGGCACCAGAGATAATAATACACCGGACAGTGCCGAAGAGAACCCACTCGAGCAAGATCCAGCGCAGGAGGACGGAAACGCCAGCCCTCATGAGAGAGCGGCAGAAGAAGAGGTAGAGGATTACACGCCTCCCTCCGGAGACGAGGCAAGCCTCGACGACGACGAATTCGTCGTGCCTGAGGATCCCGTCGAACAAGAGCGTTTTAAACGCAGGCTTATGGCCACGGCAAACAGCCTCAAGAAAAAGCAGCAACAGCTTAGAGCTGATCAAGATCTGCTAGCCGAGAGATGGACTAAAGTCCTCGTGGCGAAGAGCATGAGCTCGAACGCCCCTCCAAAAGCTACCCTAAACGCAAGCTGCTCCCCCGATTAAAGGAGGAGGCATATGAACCCGCCTCACCAGGAGACAATACGGCTGACCGACCACCCCGTGGTCGCGACAGAGAGGCCTCTAAGCCCTTCACTAAACCCGTACCCCGGCATCGCTCGAAAAGCACAAGGCCACAGGGGAACGCTCCGGACTTGCGAGATATATTGGAGGATAGGGCAAGACAATCAAGATCGATCTATGGATCGCGTGGGCGCCCCATGATACGTGACGACAACCATCGTGCCGGACACAGTAAGTCCGGCCGGGCCGAACAAAACAGACAAAGCTCTTTCGAGCTCCGTTGTGATATAGCCCAGTACACAGGCGCCACACACCCACTATGCTTCACAGACGAAGTAATGGATCATCAAATCCCCGAAGGGTTTAAACCCGTGAATATTGAATCTTACGATGGCACAACAGACCCCGCTGTTTGGATCGAAGACTATCTCCTTCACATCCACATGCCCGCGGTGACGATCTTCACGCCATCAAATATCTCCCCCTCAAGCTTAAAGGACCAGCCCGACATTGGCTTAACATCTTGCCAGCAGAGTCAATTGGGAGTTGGGAAGACCTGGAAGACGCATTCCTCAATAACTTCCAAGGCACGTATGTGCGACCACCAGATGGTGATGACCTAAGCCACATAATTTAGCAGCCAGACGAATCGGCCAGACAATTCTGGACACGGTTCTTAACCAAGAAAAACCAAATCGTCGACTGTCCGGATGCGGAGGCCCTTGCAGCCTTCAAGCATAATATCCGCGACGAGTGGCTTGCCCAGCACCTGGGACAGGAAAAGCCGAAATCCATGGCAGCCCTCACATCACTCATGACCCGCTTCTGCGCGGGTGAGGACAGGTGGCTAGCACGCAGCAACAACCTCAGCAAAAATTCTGGCAGTCTAGATATCAAGGACCGTAATGGCAGGTCGCGCTGTAACAAAAACAAACGCCGCATTAACGGTGACAATAGTGAGGATATGACAGTAAACGCCGGATTTAGAGGCTCTAAACCCGGTCAGCGGAAAAAGCCATTCAAAAGAACTACTCCGGGTCCGTCCAATTTGGACCGAATACTCGACCGCTTGTGCCAGATACACGGCACCCCCGAAAAGCCAGCTAATCACACCAACAGGGATTGTTGGGTATTCAAACAGGCAGGCAAGTTAATTGCCGAAAACAATGACAAGGGGCTGCACAGCGATGACAAGGAAGAGACCCGACCGCCGTACAATAGAGGACAGAAGGGTTTCCCGCCATAGGTGCGAACGGTGAACATGATCTACGCAACGCACATACCCAAAAGGGAGCGGAAGCATGCACTAAGGGACGTATACGCGATGGAGCCAGTTGCCCCGAAGTTCAATCCATGGTCCCCCTGCCCGATCACTTTTGACCGGAGGGACCACCCCACCAGCATCCGCCATGGCGGATTCACCGCATTGGTTCTAGACCCAATCGTCGATGGATTTCACCTCACCAGAGTCCTGATGGACGGCGGCAGCAGCCTGAACCTGCTTTATCAGGACACAGTGTGCAAAATGGGCATAGACCCCTCAAGGATTAAACCTACCAAGACGACCTTTAAAGGCGTCATACCAGGTGTAGAAGCCAATTGTACAGGCTCAGTTACACTGGAAGTGGTCTTCGGATCCCCGGATAACTTCCGAAGCGAGGAGTTAATCTTCGGCATAGTTCCGTCCCGCAGCGGCTATCATGCTCTACTTGGACGTACCGCATTTGCAAAGTTCAACGCGGTGCCGCACTATGCATACCTCAAGCTCAAGATGCCAGGCCCTCTAGGGGTCATCACGGTCAACGGAAACACTGAACACTCTCTCCGAACGGAGGAACATACAGCAGCTCTCGCGGCAGAAGTACAGTGCAGCCTCTTAAGGCAATTCTCGAGTCCGGCCGTTAAGAGACCGGACACGGCTAAACGCGCCCAGAGTAATATACAACAAGACCACCTGGCACGTTCCAAGCACGCGTAGCAGTGCGGCCCCAACCCCAGCCCCTGTAAAACATCAATACAGATCCTTCGCGTACACCATTACGCTCCGAAGATACCATGGGCATGGGGAGAGGAGCGCGACCACGATAGGCCCAGACTGCAGCTCAACCACACCAAGGGCTCTCAAGTGTGTCGTTCTTTTTTTCTTTTTCTTTTTTTACTCACAGGACTCCGTTTGTCAGAGGCCCTGTCCGGCGGCAGACCTGCCGAACTCACGATACAACAATCAGGGAAGGATAAAGGCTACAACAAATATCCAGGTGGTCTCCATTATGAGCATTTAATCTGTTTTATGCACCATCCCGTAGCCTACCCCTGGAGGGGGACATGTTTAATAGTCCCATCCCTTGCTTATCGCACCATTTGTATCGTTCTGCACTTACAGCAGTTTTTCTTGAATAAGTAATGCAGCACCTTTTTGCTTCTAATTGCATTTCTCTTTTATACATATGTTCATTTGTGACATGTCGCATCCATATGTTTTGGTACGGCTAAATGCACCAGGGGCTCATGTTTCCCGCATCATGGTGTGATAAGTCCGAACACTTCCACAAGTGCGGCACCCCAAACTTATAGCATTATATGCATCAGCTCCGAATCATGTCTTGGGTCAATAGTTGGGTTTGCCCGGCTCCCATGTTTTGGTACCTTACGTTCCATTGTATCGGCTAAGGTAGCACTGGGAGAACCACTGCGATTGCGCCCCAGTTGAGCTGGGTTAACGCCTCAGTGGAGAAAGCTAAAACTGACCGTCATGATGAGGCGAGAGCTAGTCGTTGTTCGAGAGGTTTTTTGTGAGTCCCTAAAGACTTATGCCGCTTAGAGCGAGGAGCCGGTTTTTGTCCGGCCCAGGCGTGGATAGCGCCCCAAATTCGGCCTTCCGAAGACTAGGGGCTTCGCCGAAATTTAAAATTATAGAATTCTATGCCTAAGTGAGAGTGTTCAAGCATTATAAGTCCGGTTGCCTTGTTCGTTGTGTTAAGCGCCTCCCTAGATGGACCCAAATATGGGAACAAGAGTGCTCAAATTTATCCCGAACACCCCAGCACTAGTGGCATGGGGGCTGAAGCCGACGACTTGCCATCTCTCAGATTTGATAAACAGCCGCACAAAAGGTAATATTTTAAATTAAAATGCGTTGCTTCGCGCAAATGAACTAAGTTTTCAGCGCACAGGATAACAAAATGCGAGTCTACTCAAATATTACATCTTTGGAGCACTCACCCGCAATAGTGCGGGCGCCCTTCAGCACACTCTTATAATACATCTCGGGCGTGCGATGCTCCTTGCCCTCCGGTGGTGGGTCCGTCACGAGCTTCTGGGCATCCATCTTGCCCCAGTGCACCTTTGCGCGGGCAAGGGCCTGACGGGCACCTTCAATACAGGCGGAGTGCTTGATGACTTCAACCCACGGGCATGCATCCACCAGCCGCCGCACTAGGCCGAAGTAGCTCCCAGGCATGGCCTCCTTAGGTCACAGCCGAACTATGAGGCCCTTCATGGCCTGTTCGGCCGCCTTGTGGAGCTCGACCAGCTACTTCAGCTGGTCGCTAAGGGGCACCAGATGTCCGGCCTCAGCATACTGAGACCAGAAGATCTTCTCCGTCAAGCTCCCCTCCTCGGCCCGGTAGAACGAGGCAGCATCGGACACGCCATGAGGAAGATCTGCGAACGCTCCTGGAGAGCTCAAAATTCGGGTAAGCAACAGGTAATTAACACTCACATGCTTACTTTGCATGAAAAATGCCTTACCCGCTGCTATTTTCTTTAATGCCTCGATTTCCTGGAGGGCCTTGTAGGCTTCGGCCTTAGCGGCTTTGGCACTCTCAAGAGCCGTTGCAAGCTCAGACTCTCGAGTCTTCGAGTCACGCTCCAGGCTCTCATGTTTTTTCACAAGATCCTGGAGCTCTTGCTGTACCTCCGCCACCCGCGCCTCCAGCTTCTCTCGCTCGGTGCGTTCCGCGGCCGCATTGCGTTCGGCCGCGGCCACCGCCTCTTTCAGGGTCGCCACCTCATTAGTGGCCCCTGCAATACCCACGTTATCCTTGTCATTCTTTTTGCAACCAAAATCCTTTTCTGTAAGGTACAATTTTAATAAGGTGTTACTCACCTTCCTTGTCCTCGAGCTGCTTCTTGGCACAGCCGAGCTCATTCTCGGACCGCTCGAGGTTTTCCTTCAAAGTAGTGACCTCCGCAGTCAGTGCAGCAGAGGTCAGCAGCGCAACCTGCAATCCCATATCGACATATTTTTTATGACTCCTGCGTATATCTTCTTAGATCCTCAGTCCGGCTTTTCTTTCCAAACACCGAACCGAGCATCAGGGGCTACTGTCTATGCGGTACTATTTTACATATCTCAAAATTCTTACCTCAAAGCTTGTTAGAAGGCTGCTGCAGGCTTTGGTCAGCCCGCTCTTGGCGAGCTGCACCTTCTGAATCATCGCACTCATAACAGTGCGGTGTTCCTCTTCAATGGAGGCGCCATTGAGCGCCTCCAACAAGTTATCCAGCGCCTCCAGTTGGACAGAGGCTGCCGGCGTCACGGTCTTTCCCTTCTTACGAAGGGGTCGCCCGCCGGACTCCGGAGCCACTATGGGTTCCGGGGCCGAGTCCGGTGCAAAGTCCGGGAGGTTGTCTTGCGACACCTCCGGGGCCTCCTCCCCCTGGTGGGTCCCTTCCCGGGACCCCACCTCGGCATCGTCCGTGTCATGGGGGGTGGAGGCGGTCGGAATAGAATCCATATCCGACGCACCTAAGGACCCGCTCGACAAAGCGGGGAGATCATCCTTGGCGGACTGCAGGGTTGTAGGTGGCATTAGAGAAATATTACATGGCAAAATAATCACGAAGCTATTGGGGAGTCCGGATACTTACGATCTCGCCGGAGGCTTGGCCCTTGGAGGCCAGTCCTCGTCGTCTTCACTGGCGTTGGCAGAACAACCCGGGGAAAGAGTTTTTCCCTTCTTGGACCCTTCGGCCTCCCCCGTAGGGGAAGCCTTCCTTTTCTTCCCTCCCCCCGCTGGGGGAGAGGCTTTCTTCTTCTCCTCCTCACCCTTGTGAGAGGAGTCGGCCTCGGAGTCATTGTCCGATAACACCTAAAAACGGGAACTCTTTCGAGTACCCGTGGCCTTCTTCTTGGCCTTCTTCTTCGGCACCACGTGGGGTGCCGGAGCCAGTAGCCCCGTTAGGCGGGCGTCCGCTGGGTCCTCTAGCAATGGGGCCGGACAGATAGTCCGCTCGGCCTTCGCCAACCAGTCTTGTCAAAGGTAAAGGGAGTTTAGATCCCGCATAGAGTCAAACTATGGAAAACAAGCGTCCCGTAAAGGACAAAATCACTTACCTCGTCAGCTGGACGCTGCGAGCTGAATCCACGATCTTCGGTAGCGGATGCGGGAGCCTCGGCGCCTTTGAACAGCACCTTCCAGACATCTTCGTATGTAGTGTCGAAGAGCCCGCTCAAAGTCTGGTGTTGCGCCGGATCGAGCTCCCACATGTTGAAGCCCCGTCGTTGGCACGGGAGAATCTGGCAGGTGAGCATGACCTGGACCATGTTGACAAGCTTGAGCTTCTTGTCCACCAGCTTTTGGACGCAGGCTTGGAGTCCGGTCAGCTCCTCCGAATCACCCCAAGCCCGGCCGCTCTCTTTTAGGAGGTGAGCCGTGTGGGAATGCCAGATCTGAATTCGGGGGCCGCTGCCCATTCGGGGTCACGTGGCTTGGTGATGTAGAACCACCCCGATTGCCACCCCTTGATGGTTTCCATGAAGGTGCCCTCAAGCCAAGTAACGTGGGACATCCGGCCCACCATGGCGCCTCCGCACTCCGCTTGGCTGCCCTTCACAACCTTCGGCTTGACACTGAAGGTCTTGAGCCACAAGCCGAAGTGGGGCTGGATGCAGAGGAAGGCCTCACACACGACGATAAACGCCGAGATGTTGAGGATAAAATTCGGGGCCAAATCATGGAAATCCAAGCCGTAGTAGAACATGAGCCCCCGGACAAAGGGATGGAGCGGGAAGCCCAGTCCGCGGAGGAAATGGGGAAGAAATACTACCCTCTCATGGGGCCTGGGGGTGGGGATGAGCTCTCCCTCGTCGGGGAGCCGGTGCACGATGTCGCTGGACAAATATCCGGTGTTGTGCAGCTTCTGGATCTGCCCCTCCATGACGGAGGAGGCCATCCACTTGCCTCCCGCTCCGAACATAGTTGGAGAAGGTTGAGGTGAGGAGTGCGGACTTGGGCGCTGGAGCTCGAGTTCGCAGAGATGGATAAGCCAAGGAGGAAGAAGGCGCAGGTAAAAGGGTTGGATCTTTATCCCCTTATATGGGCGGTCGAAAACATGCATCCCCACCGGCCTGATAAAACTCGCTTATCCCCCAGGCGCCGCAATCAATGGCGCAGTTGGGTTACCCACGTCCGTATTGATGGGAATCCCGAAATAAGGGGAACACGATCTCTGCTTCAACAAGACGTGCCAAGGAAACCGCTTCGCTAAATGCGCTGAGGTGGTATAATAAAAACAATTCTAGTAAAGGCTTGGTAATGGTGTGACGTCATGCCGCAAAATATGTCAGCAGATTGAACTTGTGTAATATTATTCTCTCTACGATGGTGCGTGGAATTTATTTTTGCAGAGCCGGACACTATCCTGGTGTTCACAATCTTCTATAAATTATTCGGAGGAAGAACCCGCCTTGCAATGCCGAAGACAATATGCGCGCCGGACTCGTCATCATTGAAGCCTGGTTCAGGGGCTACTGAGGGAGTCCCGGACTAGGGGGTGTCCGGATAGCCGAACTATCATCATCGGCCGGACTCCAAGACTATGAAGATACAAAATTGAAGACTTCGTCCCGTGTCTGGATGGGACTTTCCATAGCGTGGAAGGCAAGCTTGCGATACGGATATGTAGATCTCCTACCATTGTAACCGACTCTGTGTAACCCTAGCCCCCTTCGGTGTCTATATAAACCGGATGGCTTTAGTCCGTAGGACGAACAACAATCATACCATAGGCTAGCTTCTAGGGTTTAGCCTCCTTGATCTCGTGGTAGATCTACTCTTGTAACACACATCATCAATATTAATCAAGCAGGACATAGGGTTTTACCTCCATCAAGAGGGCCCGAACCTGGGTAAAACATCGTGTCCCTTGTCTCCTGTTACCATCCGCCTAGACGCACAGTTCGGGACCCCCTACCCGAGATCCGCTGGTTTTGACACCGACACCGTGCCTACCGCATCACAGCCCACCCGTCGGGTCAGCACTGCGCACGGCCTCCAGCATACTACAAGCACCAAAAACTACTTGCAACTCCTGGACAGAGGACAAGGGTGGTTAAGAAGCCGAGAGGGGTCGAGTTACCGGAACCCAATGTGTGGTAGCAGCTATTCATGGATCACAAACACAGAACTCAGTTCCTGAGGACGGCTTCAATGAGACAACCCACCATGTAATCCTACATGGCCTCTCACTGCTACCTTTACCAAATCGTGTTCACACACTTAGCTCACACACAGTAGGACATGTTCACCACATTCCAATTCATCCCTGATGAACCAGACCTGACTCAACTCTAAGCAGTAGCAGGCATGACAATCAAGCATGAATGAGTAGGCACATCATGGCTCAAACAACTCCTACTCATGCTAGTGGGTTTCATCTATTTACTGTGGCAATGACATGTCATGCAGAGGAAAAGGGGTTCAACTACCGCAACAAGTAACATTTGAAACGTTGTCGTCCTAATGCAATAAAATAGAGCAGGAGCAAGAGAGTGGGATTGTATCGGAATGAACAAGGAGGTTTTCCTTGCCTGGCACTTCTGAAGATGATATAGCTCTTCATTGGTGTCATCAAACTCATCTCAAAACCACGTTTACTGAGAGGGGACAATTACCGGCAACAAAGATGGAAACACAATCAATGCAAATGCATAATATGATGCATGATCATGACATGGCAATATGCTATGGATTAAGCTAATGCAACTAGCAACAAGTTAAATGGAGTTGGTTTGAACCCTAGGTTCAAATTCAAACTCCATATGTGAAGGTTTAAATGCCATTTAAATGATTTGTCCTAAACAGTAGTCATAACTTGTTCTAACATGCATGAAAATGGTACAGCTGGATAGATTGGATTTTTCTGATAATTTTTCATATATAATTTATCTCATTTGGAGTTACAGGTGAATTTCTACGAGTTTTAGAAGTTTTGAGTATTTTCCGAAATTCTTAAATCATTTCCTGATTTATTTTAATTCCATAAATACTTTACTGTGTCGACATGACACCTGTGTGATGTCAGCAAGTCAACAGGGTTGACCAGGGTCGAACCTGTCACGTGGGACCCATGTGTCAGTTGCAGAGCGAATTAAAAGAGCTTAATTAACCTAAGTAATTAGTTAGCCAGGTTAAATAAACATTAGGGCCCACCTCTCAGTGACCCTGAGTGAGGGTTAGCAGGGTGGTTAGGCCCTAATGACTGGCCACGCTGGCGGTTAACCACCGGTGCTAAGCCTAGCACGACGGTGCTCACCGGCCGGGCAATTCCGGCCACGAGAGCTCGCGCTCTTGGGCTCTACGGAACCACCGCGACGAGGCAGTTCATATGGTCACCGGGTCTGGCCATGGAGTGGGCTGTGGCAAAGGCAACCACAATGACAGCGGCAACCAGAGCTACGGGCGCGTTCAGGCAGAGGGCTGCAGTGCATGGGTGGGCAAAAGGAGTGGCTAGGCGGCCTCCTAGAGGCTCTAGGAGCACTATGGTGCCACGAGGGCAAGTAGAGGAAGCTCGAGAGTGCGGGGCTCAACAGCCATGGCGGCGGCGAGCTTCGGCCAAGGTGGGTATCACGGCTAGGGGATGAACGCGTCGACAGGGAGAGCGGCGAGAGGCGGAGGGGCTCACAGTGACTCCGTAGGGTAGATCAGTGGGCTCGGGGACGGCTTGGACGAGGCGGATCGACACCGGCGATCTTCGGGCAGAGGCGGCGGGGACGAGCTTGATGGTGACGCTTCCAGGCGTCTGGGCTTGCTTCCTTCATCAGGGAGACATAGGAGACGATGGCGTAGCTCCCGAAGACAGAGAGGGGTCAAGGGGTGGCCGGTGGACGCGGTGGCAGTGAGCGGTGGCAGTGAGCGGTGGCAACGAGCTCGCTCGGCTTCGGGAGAGAGAGCAAGAGAGGTGAGGCCGGGAGAGAGGGGAGCGATCGAGGGGGGTCGGGGAGAACTGCGTGGCGCCCTCGGGTGCCTCCAGCGGCAAGCAGGTAAGCAGGAGGTGGCCAGCGCGTGCCGGCGCGCGGCGAGCACACGCGTGATGTCCTCCTGGCAGGAGGTAGGTGGTGACTGGCAAAGGCCAGTGGGCTGGGCCTCTGCAGGGCCGCCAGGTAAGCCCAGGTGAGGTTCCTTTCTCTCTCTCTCCTTTCTATTGTTTTCTGTTTTCTATTTTCTACAATTGTTTTGGCTTTATTAAAAATGCCAGAGCATTTTCAAAAATCCTGAAAATATTTGTGGGCACTATTTGGATTATTTCCAACAGCCCTCATTTACCTTCAAGACTATTTGGACATTTAAAATTATTTTTAGCATTTAAATGTCCAAGAACAAATACTGTATGATTTAATTCAATAACCCAGAGTGTCCTAGAAAAGTGTGCACCATTTTTGGCAGTGGTTCTGGACCAAAGCAAAAATGATGAACATTTATGAAGGGCATTTTAGGTTCATTGAAAATATTTTAGTAAACCCTAGTTGGTTTAAGGGGGTGCTGGGGGTTCTGTCATCCCCATTTCAACTTTCTAGGAGATTTAAACATGATGCAACACCAGAAGCTAGCACTAGACATTACCAGAACTAGGGATGTGACAGGGTCACCAATGAGTCACCAGATCAGTGAGTCACCATTCTTCAGGCGGGTTACTGATGATATGCCAAGTCCCGGTTGGGTCATATATCCGGTCGGGTCATACCGCGGGCTATATCCCCGGCACGACGCATTGTTAAAAAATAGTGGTGGCGTTGGAGCCCACGCTAGCAGTAATTTGGGTACCTATGATGTTGCATGTAAGTGCACAATGGCAGTATCATATATACCTATGGCATTCATCATTTTCCAATGCCACATGGAAGGAAAAACCTTAGAGATGTTGTAATTTCTCCCCCTATCACGAGCCATCACTGGACCCATGGATGTGGTGGAGTGCTGTAAGTCGAGTCCCTCTCCTCTCTTCTTTCTGAACTGCATATCTTCCTATCCAAATTATGTTGGGCATCAAAGTGAATCCTAACATCCCAGATAGCATCATCCAAACTACAAGTGGCAGCAAATTTGGACATTTTCAGGTTTGATCCAACCACTAGCATACAAACTCTGATTGATGCCTGCCAGGAGAAGTATGGTGTTGAGGTTCCTAAGCACATGGCCTATAGGGCCAAAAATCTTGTTGTGGAAGCTGTATTAGGAGAGCACAAGAAGCAGTATCTCAGGCTGAGGGACTATGCTCAAACCATCATGCAGACAAACCCTGGAAGGAGGGTTGTAGTTACAACTGTAGTTCCTAAAGCAACAAAAAAAATACCACATCCAGGGCCAAGGTTTCATGCAATGTTTTTCTGCTTAAATGGAGCAAGGGAGGGATTTCTCGATGGATGCAGACCTTTCATTAGTTAGTGAGTTGTTTCTTTGCTTTATTTACTATAACACACATTAACTTGTACATGATTACACCTTTGCTTTAGTTTCCTTGCTATGTGCTGACTTAATTGGTTCTTTGTTTACAAAAACAGGTGTGGATGGATGCTTTATTAAGCTCACCACTGGTGCACAGATCCTTGCTGCCACTGGCAGAGATGGCAATAACAACATTTTTCCAATTGCATTTGCTATTGTTGGTCAGGATGATATAGCAAATTGGTGTTGATTTCTGCACCAATTGAAGATATGTCTAGGAGGAGAAGTTGGCCAATTTGGGACTTATACTATCATGTCTGATTGACATAAGGTAAGACTGCATCCTTTGGTTTTATCATCAAATATATCTGTAGTCAGTAGCTTAGTTTGTTGTGTAATTTCAACAGGGGCTACTAAATGCATTGAATAGAGTATTTCCAAACTGCCACCAAAGATATTGTCTTAGACACTTGTATGCAAATTTCCAGAATGCTGGTTTTAGGGGGGGAGATCTAAAGAAATGCATGGATAATGCTAGTTATGCTTAGAATGAACATAAGTTTAATATTGTCATGAATGATTTGAGAAATGAGTGTGAGGATGCTTGGATCTGGCTTAATGGAATTCCTAAGAAAACATGGGCTAGGCATGCTTTTAACACTAAGTGCAAGACATATTTGGTTGTTAACACCCTAAGAAAGTATATCCTTGATTTTAGGATAAAGCCTATTAGGACTATGGTTGATGGTATCAAGGACAAGCAAATGGTGAGGTGGCATAGGAATAGAGAGAGAGGAAAGACAACTTTCTGGGAGATCACACCACATTATGATGAGAAGCTAGAGGTGGAAAAGGAGAGGGCCAGATACTGCAAACCCATTCAAGCTAGTGTTAATTTATGGCAAGTGACCAGTGGGTAGCAAACACACCCTGTGAACTTGGATAATTATACATGTGGTTGCCGAAAATGGGACCTGAGTGGCATACCATGCAGCCATGCAATTTCAGCAATTAACAAGGCTAAAAGGTTTCTTGAGGACTTTGTGTGTAAATTCTTCAAAAAAACTTTTTACCTGGCAACATATGAACCTATGATCTTTTCTGTTCCTGGTGAACATGATTGGATAAGGACACCTGGACCAGACATAGAGCCACCTAAATTTCATGTCAAGAGAGGAAGAAAGAAAGAGAAGAGGATCTAGGGCAAGTTTGAAGTGCGAAAGCCAAAGGACAACAGTAGAATGGCCACAATAACATGCTCTAATTGTGGGGCTCCAAGGCCATAGGTACACCAACTGCAAGAAACCATTGAAACCAGAGTTGGCTATGAGGAAAAACAAGCATGTGGTAATACCAATCTCACTTCTTTTGTATTAGTTGACTAGTGCATTTGTTAATATTTTGTATGCTGACTAATAATAGAAATCTCACTTCTATTTGCAAGACACCTGCAAGATAACAACGGCAACCTCCGCCTGCAAGATCATAGCAGCAGCCTCCATCTGCAAGATCACAACCCCCACCCGCAAGATCATAGCAGTAGCCCCACGTGCAAGGTCTGGTGCAAGGTCTCGTGAAAGATCTGGTGCAAGATCACAACCATCAACTAGTGGTGCAAGGCCTTTCACTGCCCCAAGATAATCAACTCCATCTTCTGGGGCACCTTCTACATCTTCTGAACCAACAAGTCACTCTGGTTGGATGGCTTGGTTTACTGCGAGTGGTAACAAATGAGTGCCATGAGTTGTTGTTGCTCTAAACAATGTCCTGATCAATATTATGTGTCATGAGTGTCCTGAATGTACTGAACAATGTTATGTGTCACGAGTGTCATGAATGTCCTGAACAATGTTATGCTATCCGTCAGGGGGATGAACCTACGTTGATGAGAGTTGATGATTATTTTTGAGCAATGTTAACCTATGATTGATGATGAGAGTTAATGTTTAATGTTATTGACAATGTTATGCTATCCGTCAGGGGGATGAACCCCGGGCAGGCAACGAAACCTGAATCCTTTTCAAAAACAACGGGGCGAGCATCGCCCCTCAAGCCAGCTCACGCTTGGCCGGGTCGCTCGACCCGGCCAAGCCCCTCGACCCGGCCGAACTCTCGAACCCGGCCAAGCTCCTCGACTCGGCCACAACAACCACCTCAAGACGGCCGAACCAGGCACACCAAGACTTCCCCAACAAGGCAACTCCGCCCTTGGCATGTTCCTCAACCCAGCCACGGGTCAGCTCCCGTCCCATCCAGGCCATACAATGTGATGAGTCTCCATCCTCCGATGACCGAGGCAACAGTGCCCCGCCCATGCCTCTGGTCAGCCGGACGTGGCAACAATGACCCTCACCTACCCGTTGACTAGGGCCGGCGTGGCAACAGTGCCCCCGTCATCACTGCTGACGCCAACAAGCGGTGACCTGACGGACCGCCACTGTACCCGACTCAACCCGGCCACTCCCTCATGATCGATAAGACGGGGCACAGTGCCCCTAAGCAAGCGGGGCCCGCACCTAGGAGAACCCAGCAAACCACTGGCACCCGGCAGGTCCCAGCTCCGGGTTCCCGGATGCTGACAACCCAACCCTATGGCTTTGTAACATTACCATTGTACCCCTAGGCGGTTGGCTTATAGAACCCCCCAGGAGCCCTCATGCATATAGGCAAGCACACAGGAAATAGCCAACCGATCAGCAGAACACACACACAAGGAGAAGGAGCAACCTAAGCCCTGGCCAACCTCCCTCCTTCCTCCAAACAGCTCTAGGAGCAACTTTGTAATATTGCATATCAACTACACTCGGCAGGACTAGGGGTGTTATCTCTCTGGAGAGCCCCGAACCTGGGTATGTCTTGCATCCCACGGTCGCTCACGCCGACCTCGCCTCTAGAGCCCACCAGTGCCCTCGAGCCTCCACCTCTCTTTAGCCATCACATGGCATCTACCGTGGGCCCACCATGACAGTTGGCACCCACCGTGGGGCAGCTTGAGGTCATGGCTGGGAGCATGCTTCAGAAGGGGCTCCTCTCCGACAAGCCCGTCACACTGGAGGACGGCGTCATCGGCACGCTCGCTGCCTCCTTCGCCGCACTGCACATCTCCGATGCGCCTGCGGCCGACGAGTACCTCAATGAGGTACTTGACTTTTCCAACTCCCCTCTCTCCCTCGGTAGCAGCGCTCCTAACGAGGCAATGGATGTCCATGTGGAGGTCTTTGTCACCAGCACCAACACCTCCTCCTCGTCGGGCGTGGCAAGGAAGGCCGCCGAAGCCAAGGCCGCAGCAGGTCAGGCCGTCTCCACCAACCCGTTATGTGCCATGATGCAGAGCCTTGGCGTCCCCATCGGCACCGACATTGACGCCTCCAATGTCGCCGAGACTCGGGCTCGGCTCGAGGAGGACCGCCAGCGCCTTCTGGACCTGACCGAGACGCTTGCTGCCACACAGCTTCGCCTGGATTCCGCTCAGCTGGAGCGCAACGCAGCCTACGGCTTCGCTCTTATCACGGCCGAGCCAAGCCGGGTCGCCGATGTTCGAGCCCGGGGCAGCGCGATCGGCCGCGCCTTTGGCGCCATCCCGCCCATCTACGAGACTCCCGTGAAGAACATGCACTGCCCAGGCAGCCGCAGTCGGCCTAGATCAGCTCGCGGGCGAGGAGCTGAGGGCTCGCCCGAAGTGGATGAACGACCTGCTCGACATGGCCAACGCGTAACAAGAACACCTCAACCAACTTACCGAGCCAGCGGGATCCGTCTCCGCCGGCATTGGCGAATCCGGCGATCATCAGTACATGGTGTCCTCACCACCCGGCGAGGCGCACTCCGGCCACACCAAGACCTGGTGAGACCCCGCCCCGACGACCGCCGACGGCTTAGGCAACGAACCGGACCTGGGAACCCGGCGCGGACCCGACCAACCCGGCCAGCGTCC
>NC_041391.1:80084189-80108333 GCF_002162155.2 Triticum dicoccoides
CGACTCGGTGCATGCGCCATCGACGACACCGACGCTCGCCATCGCTCGACCGGCTTGCTTTCTCCCTAGAGATGGAGGAGAGTGGCGTCGTCGGGCCGACGTGTTTCAGTCCACGCATCCGGGACGAGCCCTTTTCCAAAGGGTTTACGCTCTCTCGCGACACCCCCAAGTAGTATGGAAACCGTGAAGCCGGAGGACTGGCTCACCGACTACACCACCGCCATCGGCATCGCAGGCGGCAACCACCAACTCGTCGTGCGCTACGCGCCGCTCATGCTCCAAGGGTCGGCCTACACCTGGTTGAACAGTCTTCCGGTGTGCAGCGTCAACACGTGGGTCGACTTTGAGCAGGATTTTGTCCGCAAATTCATAGGGACCTACCGGCGACCCGACTGCCCCAGCCAGCTTGCCATGTGCTTGCAGGGGCCGACGGAAACCGGCCGCCAGTACCTCACGTGCTGGGCCGAGCTTCGGAACAGCTGTGAGGGTGTCAACAAAGCCCAAGCAATCCAGTATTGGGTCAACGGGTGCCGGGATAGCACCCTCCTAAAGCACAAGCTCTTACACTCCGAGCCGGCCACCATGGTCGCGCTCATGGTAACGGCGGACAAGTACACCAACACCGACTCTACCATGAAGATCCAGGTGGCACTGGATGAAGCCGGGAAAGCAAAGCCGGTTCCCTCTCTGAAGCCGGCCAACGAAGGCAGCCGGCAGCAGCACAACCAGTAGAACAACAAGCGCAAGGCCGACCAGCCGAATCAACACTACGACAACCGGCTCGTCGCGGCCACCGAGCCCGCAACAGACCCGACAGCCAAGCGCCGGCAGACCGGCAAGATGGCGTGGAAACCCGCCATGAGCTTCAAAGAATTGCTCGACACCCCCCTGCAAGCACCACAGCGGTGCAATGCCGTCCACGCACACGCTTCGGTAGTGCGCTATCACCAAGCGCATAATGAGGGGCGACATCCTGCCTCCTCCGGCTCCGGCTCCGAGAGCGGGTCAGCCGCCACTGCCTCCTCGACCGCCCCCTGCTGGCGGCGCGATGTGCAACGACGTCTACCCGGACCAGAACGCGACCTACGTTGTGTTCACTAGTCTCGGTGACGACAAGCGCAACGAGCGTCTCCTTCGGCAGGAGGTGAACACCATCGTCTCGGCCTAGCCGGAGTACATGCACTAGTCGGACCGCCCGGTCACATGGACCCGGGAAGATCACCCGACTGTCATGCCAAATCCGGGTGGCTACGCTCTCGTCCTCAACCCCACCATCATCGCACCTCGGCGCACATGCAAGTTCTCCCGAGGCCTCATCGACGGCTATAGCAACATCAACATCCTCTACCATGACACCATGACAAAGCTCGTCCTCAAGGCCAAAGACCTAGAGCCGACCCGGACGATCTTCCACATCATCGTTCCTGGCCTCTCCTGCTCTCCGATTGGCCGGGTCCGGCTCAACGTCTTGTTCGGTGACAGCAACCACTTCCGGCGTGAGCTGATCTGGTTCAAGGTGGTGGACATGTCTAGCATATACCACACACTACTGGGTAGGCCCACGCTCGCCAAGTTCATGGCGGTCCCCCACTACGCTTACCTGAAGATGAAGCTGTCGGGTCCGAAGGTCCTCATTGTTGGGGAACGCTGTAATTTCAAAAATATTCCTATGATCACGCAAGATCTATCTAGGTGATGCATAGCAATGAGAGGGGAGAGTGTTGTTTACGTACCCTCGTAGACCGAAAGCGGAAGCGTTTAGTAACGCGGTTCATGTAGTCAAACTTCTTCGCGATCCAACCGATCAAGTACCGAACGTACGACACCTCCGCGTTCAGCACACGTTCAGCTCGATGATGTCCCTCGTACTCTTTATCCAGTTGAGGCCGAGGGTGAGTTTTGTCAGCACGATGGCGTGGTGATGGTGATGACGATGCTACCGACGCAGGGCTTCGCCTAAGCTCCTCAATGGTATGATCGAGGTGTGTAACTGTGGAGGGGGGCACCGCACACGGCTAAGAGAATAACTTGTGTTGTCTGTTGTCCTATTGGGGTGCCCCCTGGCCAAGTATATAAAGGGGGGAGGGAGAGAGGAGGCCGGCCAGGTTTGGGCGCGCCAGGGGGGAGTCCTACTTGGACTCCTAGTCCAAGTAGGATTCGGCCCCCCCTTTTTCCTTTCTTTCACCGAAGGGAAAGGTAAGGGAGAGAGAGGGGGGAAGGAAAGAGGGGGGCCGGCCCCCTCCCCTAGTCCAATTCGGCTTGGGCAAGGGGAGGGGCGCACCTCTCACATGGCCCTTTCTCCTCTCCTCCAATAGGCCCACTAGGCCCAATACTTCTCCCGGGAGGTTCCGGTAACCTCCTGGTACTCCGAAAAAATGCCCGAACCACTCGGAACCATTCCGATGTCCATATGCAACCTTCCAATATATGAATCTTTACCTATCGACCATTTCGAGACTTCTCGTCATGTCCGTGATCTCAACCGGGACTCCGAACAAACTTCGGTACATCAAATCACATAACTCATAATATAAATCGTCATCGAACGTTAAGCGTGCGGACCCTACGGGTTCGATAACTATGTAGACATGACCGAGACACATCTCTGGTAAATAACCAATAGCGGAACCTAAATGCTCATATTGGCTCCTACAGATTCTACAAAGATCTTTATCGGTCAAACCGCATAACAACATACGTTCTTCCCTTTGTCATCGGTATGTTACTTGCCCGAGATTCGATAATAGGTACCCTCATACCTAGTTCAATCTCGTTACCAGCAAGTCTGTTTACTTGTTCCGTAATACTTCACCCCATAACTAACTCATTAGTCACAATGCTTGCAAGGCTTATAGTGATGAGTATTACCGAGAGAGCCCAGAGATACCTCTCCGAAACACAAAGTGACAAATCCCAATCTCGATCTATGCGAACCCAACAAACACCTTCGGAGACACCTGTAGAGCACCTTTACAATCACCCAATTACATTGTGATGTTTGGTAGCACACAAAGTGTTCCTCGGTCCGAGGAACTTGTATAAGTCATGAAGAAAGCAGTAGCAATGAAACTGACACGATCATAATGCTAAGCTATCGGATGGGTCATGTTCATCACATCATTCTCCTAATGACGTGATCCCATTCATCAAATGGCAACATATGTCTATGGTTAGGAAACATAACCATCTTTGATTAACGAGCTAGTCAAGTAGAGGCATACTAGGGAATATATGTTTTGTCTATGTATTCACACATGTACTAAGTTTCCTGTTAATACAATTCTAGCATGAATAATAAACATTTATCATGAATTAAGGAAATAAATAATAACTTTATTATTGCCTCTAGGGCATATTTCCTTCACTCTCCCACTTGCAGTAGAGTCAATAATCTAGTTCACATCACCATGTGATTTAACACCAATATTCACATATGTATGTGATTAACACCCATAATTCACATCGGCATGTGACCAACACCCAAAGAGTTTACTAGAGTCAATAATCTAGTTCACATCACTATGTGATTAACACCCAAAGAGTACTAAGGTGTGATCATGTTTTGCCTATGAGAGAAGTTTAGTCAACAGGTCTGTCACATTCAGAGCCGTTTGTATTTTGCAAATATTCTATGTCTACAATGCTCTGCGTAGAGCTACTCTAGCTATTTGCTCCCACTTTAAATATTCATCCAGATTGAGACTTTAGAGTCATCTGGATCGGTGTAAAAGCTTGCATCGACGTAACTCTTTACGACGAACTGTTTATCACCCCCATCACCGAGAAACATTTCCTTAGTCCTTACTAATGATAATTTTGACCGATGTCCAGTGATCTACTATTAGATCACTATTATACCCCCTTGTCAAACTCATGGCAAGGTACACAATAGGTCTGGTACACAGCACATCATACTTTATAGAACCTATGAATGTGGCATAGGGAATGACTTTCATTCTCTTTCTATCTTCTGTCGTGGTCGGGCTTTGAGTCTTACTCAATTTTACACCTTGTAATACAGACAAGAACTTCTTCTTTGACTGATCCATTTTGAACTCTTTCAAAAACTTTTCAAGGTATTTACTCATTGAAAAATCTTATCAAGCGTCTTGATCTATCTCTATAGATCTTGATGCCCAATATGTAAGTAGCTTCACTGAGGTCTTTCATTGAAAAACTCTTTATTCAAGTATCCCTTTATGCTATCCATAAATTCTATATCATTTCCAATCAACAATATGTCATCCACATATAATATTAGAAATGCTATAGAGCTCCCACTCAATTTCTTGTAAATACAGTCTTCACTGCAAGTCTATATAAAACCATATGCTTTGATCAACTAATCAAAGCGTATATTCCAACTCCAAGATGCTTGCACCAGTCCATTGATGGATCGCTGGAGCTTGCACATTTTGTTAGCACCCTTTGAATCGAAAAAACCTTCTGGTTGCATCATATACAACACTTCTTCCAGAAATCCATTCAGGAATGCAGTTTTGATGTCCATCTGCCAAATTTCATAATCATAAAATGCGGCAATTGCTAACATGATTCGGACAGACTTAAGCATCGCTACAGTCGAGAAAATCTCATTGTAGTCAACACCTTGAACTTGTCGAAAAACCCTTTTGTGACTAGTCGAGCTTTGTAAATAGTAACAGCACTATCAGTGTCTGTATTCCTCTTGAAGATCCATTTATTTTCTATGGCTTGCCGATCATCGGGCAAGTCCACCAAAGTCCATACTTTGTTCTCATACATGAATCCCATCTCAAATTTCATGGCTTCAAGCCATTTCGCGGAATCTGGGCTCATCATCGCTTCCTCATAGTTCGTAGGTTCATCATGGTCTAGTAACATGACTTCTAGAACAGGATTACCGTACCACTCTGGTGTGGATCTTACTCTGGCAGACCTACAAGGTTAGGTAGTAACTTAATCTGAAGTTTCATGATCATCATCATTAGCTTCCTCACTTATTGGTGTAGGAATCACTGGAACTGATTTCTGTGATGAACTACTCTCCAATAAGGGAGAAGGTACAATTACCTCATCAAGTTCTACTTTCCTCCCACTCACTTCTTTCGAGAGAAACTCCTTCTCTAGAAAGGATCCATTCTTAGCAACAAAGATTTTTGCCGTCGGATCTGTGATAGAAGGTGTACCCAACAGTTTCCTTTGGGTATCCTATGAAGACACACTTCTCCGATTTGGGTTCGAGCTTATTAGGTTGAAGCTTTTTCACATAAGCATCGCAGCCCCAAACTTTAAGAAACGACAACTTTGGTTTCTTGCCAAACCACAGTTCATAAGGCGTCGTCTCAACAGATTTTGATGGTGCCCTGTTTAAAGTGAATGTAGCTGTCTCTAATGCATAACCCCAAAATGATAGTGGTAAATTGGTAGAGACATCATAAATCGCACCATATCCAATAAAGTGTTGTTACGACATTCGGACACACCATTACGGTATGGTGCTCTAGGTGGCGTGAGCTGTGAAACTATTCCACATTGTTTTAAATGAAGGCCAAACTCATAACTCAAATATTTTCCTCCATGATCAGATTGTAGAAACTTTATTTTATTTTTACGATGATTCTCCACTTCACTTTGAAATTCCTTGAACTTTTCAAATGGTCCAGACTTGTGCTTCATTAAGTAGATATACTCATCTGCTCAAATCATCTTGTTAAGGTCAGAAAATAATGATACCCGCCACGAGCATCAACACTCATTGGACCACATACATCCGTATGTATTATTTTCAATAAGTCACTAGCTCGTTCCATTGTTCCGGAGAAGGGAGTTTCAGTGATCTTGCCCATAAGGCACGATTTGCAAGCATCAAATGATTCATAATCAAGTGATTCCAAAAGTCCATGTTTATGGAGTTTCTTCATGCACTTTACACCGATATGACCCAAACGGCAGTGCCACTAATAAGTTGCACTATCATCATCAACTTTGCATCTTTTGGCATCAATATTATGAATATGTGTATTATCACGATCGAGATCCAACAAACTTTTTCATTGGGTGTATGCCCATCGAAGGTTTTATTCATATAAACAGAACAACAATTATTCTCTAACTTTAAATGAATAACCGCATTGCCATAAACATGATCAAATCATATTCATGCTCAACGCAAACGCCAAATAACATTTATTTAGGTTTAACACTAATCCCGAAAGTATAGGGAATGTGCGATGATGATCATATCAATCTTGGAACCACTTCCAACACACATCGTCACTTCACCCTGAACTAGCCTCTGTTTATTCTATAACTCCTGTTTCGAGTTACTAATATTAGCAATCGAACAAGTATCAAATACCCAGGGGCTACTATAAACACTAGTAAGGTAAACATCAATAACTTGTATATCAAATATACCCTTGTTCACTTTGCCATCCTTATTATCCACCAAACATTTAGGGCATTTTTGCTTCCAGTGATCGTTTCCTTTGCAGTAGAAGCACTCAGTTTTAGGCTAACACTTGATGCTCTTTCTTGATTTCTACCTTCGTCGATTTCAACATCACGAAGAGCTCGGGAATCGTTTTCGTCATCCCTTGCATACTATAGTTCACCACGAAGTTCCAGTAACTTGGTGATGGTGGCTAGAGAACTCTGTCAATCACTATCTTATCAGGAAGATTAACTCCCACTTGATTCAAGTGATTGTAGTACCCAGACATTCTGAGCACATGCTCACTAGTTGAGCAATTCTCCTCCATCTTTTAGGCAAAGTACTTGTTAGAGGTCTCATACCTCTTGAAACGGGCATGAGTCTGAAATACCAATTTCATCTCTTGGAGCATCTCATATGCTCCGTGACATTTCAAAAACGTTTTTGAAGTCCCGATTCTAAGCCGTAAAGAATGGTGCACAAAACTATCAAGTAGTCACCATATTGAGCTAGCCAAATGTTCATAACCTCTTCATCTCCTCCTGCAATAGGTCTGTCACCTAGCGGTGCATCAAGGACATAATTCTTCTGTGCAGCAATGAGGATACACCTTAGATCACATACCTAGTCCGCATCATTGCTACTATCATGTTTCAACTTAGTTTTCTCTAGGAACATATAAAAAATATAGGGAAGCTATAACGCGAGCTATTGATCTACAACATAATTTGCAAAATACTATCAGGACTAAGTTCATGATAAATTAAAGTTCAATTAATCATATTACTCAAGAACTCCCACTTAGATAGACATCCCTCTAGTCATCTAAATGATCACATGATCCAAATCAACTTAACCATGTCTGATCATCACGTGAGATGAACTAGTTTTCAATGCTGAACATCTCTATGTTGATCATATCTACTATATGATTCATGCTCGAACTTTCGGTCTCCGTGTTCCGAGGCCATATCTGCATATGCTAGGCTCGTTAAGTTTAACCCAAGTATTATGCGTGTGCAAAACTGGCTTGCACCCGTTGTATGTGAACGTAGAGCCTATCACACCCGACCATTACGTGGTGTCTCAGCACGAAGAACTGTCGCAACGGTGCATACTCAGGGAGAACACTTATACCTTGAAATTTTAGTAAGGGATCATCTTATAATGCTACCGCCGAACTAAGCAAAATAAGAAGCATAAAAGATAAACATCACATGTAAACAAAATATGTGACATGATATGGCCATCACCATCTTGTGCCTTTGATCTCCATCTCCAAAGTACCATCATGATCTCCATCATCACCGGCATGACACCATGATCTCCATCATCTTGATCTTTATGAACGTGTCATCACATGGTCGTCTCGCCAACTATTGCTTTTGCAACTATTGCTATCGCATAGCGATAAAGTAAATCAATTATATGGCACTTTCATCTTATGCAATAAAGAGACAACCATGCGGCTCCTGCCAGTTGCCGATAACTTTAACAAAACATGATCATCTCATACAACAATTTATATATCATCACGTCTTGACCATATCACATCACAACATGCCTTGCAAAAACAAGTTAGACATCCTCTACTTTGTTGTTGCAAGTTTTACGTGGCTGCTATGGGCTAAGCAAGAACCATCCTAACCTACGCATCAAAACCACAATGATTTTTCGTCAAGTGTGCTGTTTTAACCTTCAACAAGGACCGGGCGTAGCCACACTCGATTCAACTAAAGTTGGAGAAACGAACACTCACTAGCCACCGGTGTGTGAAGCACGTCGGTAGAACCAGTCTCGCGTAAGCGTATGCATAATGTCGGTCTGAGCTGCTTCATCCAAGAATACCGCCGAATCAAAGTATGACATGCTGGTAAGCAGTATGACTATTATCGCCCACAACTCTTTGGGTTCTACTCGTGCATATAACATCTACGCATAAACCTGGCTCGGATGCCACTGTTGGGGAACGCGGTAATTTTAAAAAAATTCCTACGACCACGCAAGATCTATCTAGGTGATGCATAGCAACGAGAGGGGAGAGTGTTGTCTATGTACCCTCATAGACCAAAAGCGGAAGCGTTTAGTAACGTGGTTGATGTAGTCGAACTTCTTCGTGATCCAACCAATCAAGTACCGATCCGGTTAATACAATTCTAGCATGAATAATAAACATTTATCATGAATTAAAGAAATAAATAGTAACTTTATTATTGCCTCTAGGGCATATTTCCTTCGCTCATCACCATCACCGGCGAGTACCGCAAGTCCCTGGAGTGCGCCCTAGACGGCGCCAAGCTGGCCGAGTCGCTGGTCATAGCCGAGGAGGGGCGCCAGCTCGACCGGATCGTCACCTTGGCCAACGAGACATCAGCTGCGCCGATCCCGGCCGAGGAGCCGGCTGATGAGGACGCCTTCAAGCCCTCCAAGGAGACCAAGAAAGTGAAGCTGAACTTGGAAGACCCCAGCTACAGCAACTATGTTGTCGTAGGCGCCCGCCTTGATAGCAAATAGGAAGGCGAGCTCGTCGACTTCCTCCATGAGAATCGAGATATTTTTTCATGGACCCCAAAGGACATGCCGGGTATCCCGAGGAAGTACGCTGAGCACAAATTCCTTGTCCGCAAGGACGCCAAGCCTGTCTGCCAACCCCTACGATGTTTCTCCGAAGAGAAGAGAAGAACCATCGATGAAGAGGTTGCCAAGCTTTTGGCGGCCGACTTCATCATGGAAGTGTTCCATCTTGAGTGGCTGGCCAACCCAGTCCTCGTCCTGAAAAAGAACAACACCTAGTGCATGTGCATCGACTACACCAGCCTGAATAAGGCCTGTCCCAAGGATCTGTTCGCCCTCCCGCGGATCGACCAAGTCATCGACTCGACTGCCGGGTGCGAGCTCCTGTCCCTCCTGGATGCTTACTCCGGCTATCACCAGATAAAGCTGGACCAGGCCGATGTTGGGTTTCGTAGTAATTTCAAAAAAATTCCTACGCACACGCAAGATCATGTGATGCATAGCAACGAGAGGAGAGTGTTGTCTACGTACCCAACGCAGACCGACTGCGGAAGCGATGACACGACGTAGAAGAAGTAGTCGTACGTCTTCACAATACAACCAATCAAGCACCGAAACTACGGCACCTCCGAGTTCGAGCACACGTTCAGCTCGATGACGATCCCCGGACTCCGATCCAGCAAAGTGTCGGGGAAGAGTTTCGTCAGCACGACGGCGTGGTGACGATCTTGATGAACTACAGCAGCAGGGCTTCGCCTAAACTCCGCTACAGTATTATCGAGGAATATGGTGGCAGGGGGCACCGCACACGGCTAAGGAATCGATCACGTGGATCAACTTGTGTCAACTTGTGTGTTTAGAGGTGCCCCTGCCTCAGTATATAAAGGAGCCAAGGGGGGAGGGTGCGCCGGCCAGGAGGAGGAGGCGCAGGAGGAGTCCTACTCCTACCGGGAGTAGGACTCCCCTCCAATCCTATTCCAACTAGGATTCCCAAGGGGGAAAGAGGGAGAGGGGTGGCCGGCCACCTCTCCTAGTCCTAATAGGACTAGGAGAAGGGGGGAGGCGCGCAGCCCCCTTGGGCTGCCCCTTTCTCCTTTCCACTAAGGCCCATGAAGGCCCATGTGGTTCCCGGGGGGTTCCGGTAACCTCCCGGTAACCCGGTAAAATCCCGATTTCACCCGGAACACTTCCGATGTCCAAACATAGGCTTCCAATATATCAATCTTTATGTCTCGACCATATAGAGACTCCTCGTCATGTCCGTGATCACATCCGGGACTCCGAACAACCTTCGGTACATCAAAATGCATAAACTCATAATATAACTGTCATCAAAATGCACGCCCGCCGTCTAATATTAATCCCGAAGGTAGATGTAGAGGTAGCGTGCCGACCGCGATCACATCGACTTTGGAACCGTTTCCCACGCGCATCGTCACCTCGTCCTTTGCCAGTGCCCGCTTATTCTGTAGTCCCTGTTTCGAGTTGCAAATATTAGCAACAGAACCAGTATCAAATACCCAGGTGCTACTGCGAGCATTGGTAAGGTACACATCAATAACATGTATATCACATATACCTTTGTTCACCTTGCCATCCTTCTTATCCGCCAAATACTTGGGGCAGTTCCGCTTCCAGTGACCAGTCTGCTTGCAGTAGAAGCACTCAGTTTCAGGCTTAGGTCTAGACTTGGGTTTCTTCTCTTGAGCAGCAACTTGCTTGCCGTTCTTTTTGAAGTTCCCCTTTTTCTTCCCTTTGCCCTTTTTCTTGAAACTAGTGGTCTTGTTAACCATCAACACTTGATGCTCCTTCTTGATTTCTACCTCCGCAGCTTTTAGCATTGTGAAGAGCTCGGGAATAGTCTTGTTCATCCCTTGCATATTATAGTTCATCACGAAGCTCTTGTAGCTTGGTGGCAGTGATTGGAGAATTCTGTCAATGACGCAATCATCTGGAATATTAACTCCCAATTGAATCAAGTGATTATTATACCCAGACATTTTGAGTATATGCTCACTGACAGAACTGTTCTCTTCCATCTTGCAGCTATAGAACTTATTGGAGACTTCATATCTCTCAATCCGGGCATTTGCTTGAAATATTAACTTCAACTCCTGGAACATCTCATATGCTCCATGACGTTCAAAACGTCGTTGAAGTCCCGATTCTAAGCCGTAAAGCATGGCACACTGAACTATCGAGTAGTCATCAGCTTTGCTCTGCCAGACGTTCATAACATCTGGCGTTGCTCCAGCAGCAGGCCTGGCACCCAGCGGTGCTTCCAGGACGTAATTCTTCTGTGCAGCAATGAGGATAATCCTCAAGTTACGGACCCAGTCCGTGTAATTGCTACCATCATCTTTCAACTTTGCTTTCTCAAGGAACGCATTAAAATTTAACGGAACAACAGCACGAGCCATCTATCTACAATCAACATAAACAAGCAAGATACTATCAAGGACTAAGTTCATGATAAATTTTAAGTTCAATTAATCATATTACAAAAGAACTCCCACTTAGATAGACATCTCTCTAATCCTCTAAGTGATCACGTGATCCAAATCAACTAAACCATAACCGATCATCACGTGAGATGGAGTAGTTTTCAATGGTGAACATCGTTATGTTGATCATATCTACTATATGATTCACGCTCGACCTTTCGGTCTCCGTGTTCCGAGGCCATATCTGCATATGCTAGGCTCGTCAAGTTTAACCTGAGTATTCTGCGTGTGCAAAACTGGCTTGCACCCGTTGTAGATGGACGTAGAGCTTATCACACCCGATCATCACGTGGTGTCTGGGCACGACGAACTTTGGCAACGGTGCATACTCAGGGAGAACACTTCTTGATAATTTAGTGAGAGATCATCTTATAATGCTACCGTCAATCAAAGCAAGATAAGATGCATAAAAAGATAAACATCACATGCAGTCAATATAAGTGATATGATATGGTCATCATCATCTTGTGCTTGTGATCTCCATCTCCGAAGCACCGTCATGATCACCATCGTCACCGGCGCGACACCTTGATCTCCATCGTAGCATCGTTGTCGTCTCGCCAATCTTATGCTTCCACGACTATCACTACCGTTTATTAATAAAGTAAAGCATTACATCGCGATTGCATTGCATACAATAAAGCGACAACCATATGGCTCCTGCCAGTTGCCGATAACTCGGTTACAAAACATGATCATCTCATACAATAAAATTCAGCATCATGCTTTGACCATATCACATCACAACATGCCCTGCAAAAACAAGTTAGACGTCCTCTACTTTGTTGTTGCATGTTTTACGTGGCTGCTACGGGCTTAAGAAAGAACCAATCTCACCTACGCATCAAAACCACAACGATAGTTTGTCAAATAGACTCCGTTTTAACCTTCGCAAGGACCGGGCGTAGCCATACTTGGTTCAACTAAAGTTGGAGAGACAGTCGCCCGCAAGCCATCTCTGTGCAAAGCACGTCGAGGGAACCGGTCTCGCGTAAGCGTACGCGTAAGGTTGGTCTGGGTCGTCTCGTCCAACAATACCGCCGAACCAAAATATGACATGCTGGTAGGCAGTATGACTTGTATCGTCCACAACTCACTTGTGTTCTACTCGTGCATATAACATCAACATCAATAACCTGGCTCTGATACCACTGTTGGGTTTCGTAGTAATTTCAAAAAATTTCCTACGCGCACACAGGATCATGTGATGCATAGCAACGAGAGGAGAGTGTTGTCTACGTACCCAACGCAGACCGACTGCGGAAGCGATGACACGACGTAGAGGAAGTAGTCGTACGTCTTCACGATCCAACCGATCAAGCACCGAAACTACGGCACCTCCGAGTTCGAGCACACGTTCAGCTCGATGACGATCCCCGGACTCCGATCCAGCAAAGTGTCGGGGAAGAGTTTCGTCAGCACGACGGCGTGGTGACGATCTTGATGAACTACAGCAGCAGGGCTTCGCCTAAACTCCGCTACAGTATTATCGAGGAATATGGTGGCAGGGGGCACCGCACACGGCTAAGGAATTGATCACGTGGATCAACTTGTGTCAACTTCTGTGTTTAGAGGTGCCCCTGCCTCCGTATATAAAGGAGGAGAGGAGGGGAGGCTGGCCGGCCAAGGGGGGAGGCGCAGGAGAGTCCTACTCCCTCTGGGAGTAGGATTCCCCCTCCAATCCTAGTCCAACTAGGATTCCTCGGAGGGGAAAAGAGGAGGAGGGGGCCGGCCACCTCTCCTAGTCCTAATAGGACTAGGGGAAGGGGGGGGGGCGCAGCCCATCTAGGGCAGCCCCTTCTCTTTTCCACTAAGGCCCACTATGGCCCAAATAGCTCCCGGGGGGTTCCTGTAACCCTCCCGGTATTCCGGTAAAATCCCGATTTCACCCGGAACACTTCCGATATCCAAATATAGGCTTCCAATATATCAATCTTTACGTCTCGACCATTTCGAGACTCCTTGTCATGTCCGTGATCACATCCGGGACTCCGAACAACCTTCGGTACATCAAAATGCATAAACTCATAATATAACTGTCATCGTAACCTTAAGCGTGCGGACCCTACGGGTTCGAGAACAATGTAGACATGACCGAGACACGTCTCCGGTCAATAACCAATAGCGGGACCTGGATGCCCATATTGGCTCCTACATATTCTACGAAGATCTTTATCGGTCAGACCGCATAACAACATACGTTGTTCCCTTTGTCATCGGTATGTTACTTGCCCGAGATTCGATCGTCGGTATCCAATACCTAGTTCAATCTCGTTACCGGCAAGTCTCTTTACTCGTTCCGTAATACATCATCTCACAACTAACATATTAGTTGTAATGCTTGCAAGGCTTATGTGATGTGTATTACCGAGAGGGCCCAGAGATACCTCTCCGACAATCGGAGTGACAAATCCTAATCTCGAAATACGCCAACCCAGCATCGACCATTGGAGACACCTGTAGTACTCCTTTATAATCACCCAGTTACGTTGTGATGTTTGGTAGTACCCAAAGTGTTCCTCCGGTAAACGGGAGTTGCATAATCTCATAGTCATAGGAACATGTATAAGTCATGAAGAAAGCAATAGCAACATACTAAACGATCGGGTGCTAAGCTAATGGAATGGGTCATGTCAATCAGATCATTCTACTAATGATGTGACCTCGTTAATCAAATAACAACTCATTATTCATGGTTAGGAAACATAACCATCTTTGATTAACGAGCTAGTCAAGTAGAGGCATACTAGTGACACTTTGTTTGTCTATGTATTCACACATGTATTATGTTTCCGGTAAATACAATTCTAGCATGAATAATAAACATTTATCATGATTATAAGGAAATAAATAATAACTTTATTATTGCCTCTAGGGCATATTTCCTTCAGTCTCCCACTTGCACTAGAGTCAATAATCTAGATTACACTGTAATGATTCTAACACCCATGGAGCCTTGGTGCTGATCATGTTTTGCTCGTGGAAGAGGCTTAGTCAACGGGTCTGCAACATTCAGATCCGTATGTATCTTGCAAATCTCTATGTCTCCCACCTGGACTAGATCCCGGATGGAGTTGAAGCGTCTCTTGATGTGTTTGGTCCTTTTGTGAAATCTGGATTCCTTTGCCAAGGCAATTGCACCAGTATTGTCACAAAAGATTTTCATTGGACCCGATGCACTAGGTATGACACCTAGATCGGATATGAACTCCTTCATCCAGACTCCTTCATTTGCTGCTTCCAAAGCAGCTATGTATTCCGCTTCACATGTAGATCCCGCTACGACGCTTTGTTTAGAACTACACCAACTGACAGCTCCACCGTTTAATGTAAACACGTATCCGGTTTGCGATTTAGAATCGTCCGGATCAGTGTCAAAGCTTGCATCAACGTAACCTTTTACGATGAGCTCTTTGTCACTTCCATATACGAGAAACATATCCTTAGTCCTTTTCAGGTATTTCAGGATGTTCTTGACCGCTGTCCAGTGATCCACTCCTGGATTACTTTGGTACCTCCCTGCTAAACTTATAGCAAGGCACACATCAGGTCTGGTACACAGCATTGCATACATGATAGAGCCTATGGCTGATGCATAGGGAACATCTTTCATATTCTCTCTATCTTCTGCAGTGGTCGGGCATTGAGTCTTACTCAATTTCACACCTTGTAACACAGGCAAGAACCCTTTCTTTGCTTGATCCATTTTGAACTTCTTCAAAATTTTGTCAAGGTATGTGCTTTGTGAAAGTCCAATTAAGCGTCTTGATCTATCTCTATAGATCTTAATGCCTAATACGTAAGCAGCTTCACCGAGGTCTTTCATTGAAAAACTTTTATTCAAGTATCCCTTTATGCTATCCAGAAATTCTATATCATTTCCAATCAGTAATATGTCATCCACATATAATATCAGAAATGCTACAGAGCTCCCACTCACTTTCTTGTAAATACAGGCTTCTCCGAAAGTCTGTATAAAACCAAATACTTTGATCACACTATCAAAACGATTATTCCAACTCCGAGAGGCTTGCACCAGTCCATAAATGGATCGCTGGAGCTTGCACACTTTGTTAGCTCCCTTTGGATCGACAAAACCTTCTGGTTGCATCATATACAACTCTTCTTCCAGGAATCCATTCAGGAATGCAGTTTTGACATCCATTTGCCAAATTTCATAATCATAAAATGCGGCAATTGCTAACATGATTCTGACGGACTTAAGCATCGCTACGGGTGAGAAGGTCTCATCGTAGTCAATTCCTTGAACTTGTCGAAAACCTTTTGCGACAAGTCGAGCTTTGTAGACAGTAACATTACCATCAGCGTCAGTCTTCTTCTTAAAGATCCATTTATTCTCAATTGCTTGCCGATCATCGGGCAAGTCAACCAAAGTCCATACTTTGTTCTCATACATGGATCCCATCTCAGATTTCATGGCTTCAAGCCACTTTGCGGAATCTGGGCTCACCATCGCTTCTTCATAGTACGTAGGTTCATCATGATCTAGTAGCATGACTTCCAGAACAGGATTTCCGTACCACTCTGGCGCAGATCTTACTCTGGTTGATCTACGTGGTTCAGTAGTATCTTGATCTGAAGTTTCATGATCATTATCATTGGCTTCCTCACTAACCGGTGTAGGTGTCACTGAAACAGTTTTCTGTGATGAGCTACTCTCCAGTAAGGGAGCAGGTACAGTTACCTCGTCAAGTTCTACTTTCCTCCCACTCACTTCTTTCGAGAGAAACTCCTTCTCTAGAAATGATCCATTCTTAGCAACGAATGTTTTGCCTTCGGATCTGTGATAGAAGGTGTACCCAACAGTTTCCTTTGGGTATCCTATGAAGACACATTTCTCCGATTTGGGTTCGAGCTTATCAGGTTGAAGTTTTTTCACATAAGCATCGCAGCCCCAAACTTTAAGAAACGACAACTTTGGTTTCTTGCCAAACCACAGTTCATAAGGCGTCGTCTCAACGGATTTTGATGGTGCCCTATTTAACGTGAATGCGGCCGTCTCTAAAGCATATCCCCAAAATGATAGCGGTAAATCAGTAAGAGACATCATAGATCGCACCATATCTAGTAAAGTACGATTACGACGTTCGGACACACCATTACGCTGTGGTGTTCCGGGTGGCGTGAGTTGCGAAACTATTCCATAATTTTTCAAATGTACACCAAACTCGTAACTCAAATATTCTCCTCCACGATCAGATTGTAGAAACTTAATTTTCTTGTTACGATGATTTTCAACTTCACTCTGAAATTCTTTGAACTTTTCAAATGTTTCAGACTTATGTTTCATTAAGTAAATATACCCATATCTGCTTAAATCATCTGTGAAGGTGAGAAAATAACGATATCCGCCACGAGCCTCAATATTCATCGGGCCACATACATCGGTATGTATGATTTCCAACAAATCTGTTGCTCTCTCCATAGTACCGGAGAACGGTGTTTTAGTCATCTTGCCCAAGAGGCACGGTTCGCAAGTACCAAGTGATTCATAATCAAGTGGTTCCAAAAGTCCATCGGTATGGAGTTTCTTCATGCGCTTTATACCGATATGACCTAAACGACAGTGCCACAAATAAGTTGCACTTTCATTATCAACTCTGCATCTTTTGGCTTCAACATTATGAATATGTGTATTACTACTATCGAGATTCAATAAAAATAGACCATTCTTCAAGGGTGCATGACCATAAAAGATATTACTCATATAAATAGAACAACCATTATTCTCTGATTTAAATGAATAACCGTCTCGCATTAAACAAGATCCAGATATAATGTTCATGTTCAACGCTGGCACCAAATAACAATTACTTAGGTCTAATATTAATCCCGAAGGTAGATGTAGAGGTAGCGTGCCGACTGCGATCACATCGACTTTGGAACCGTTTCCCACGCGCATCGTCACCTCGTCCTTTGCCAGTGCCCGCTTATTCTGCAGTCCCTGTTTCGAGTTGCAAATATTAGCAACAGAACCAGTATCAAATACCCAGGTGCTACTGCGAGCTCTAGTAAGGTACACATCAATAACATGTATATCACATATACCTTTGTTCACCTTGCCATCCTTCTTATCCGCCAAATACTTGGGGCAGTTCCGCTTCCAGTGACCAGTCTGCTTGCAGTAGAAGCACTCAGTTTCAGGCTTAGGTCCAGACTTAGGTTTCTTCTCTTGAGCAGCAACTTGCTTGCCGTTCTTCTTGAAGTTCCCCTTTTTCTTCCCTTTGCCCTTTTTCTTGAAACTAGTGGTCTTGTTAACCATCAACACTTGATGCTCCTTCTTGATTTCTACCTCCGCAGCTTTCAGCATTGCGAAGAGCTCGGGAATAGTCTTGTTCATCCCTTGCATATTATAGTTCATTACGAAGCTTTTGTAGCTTGGTGGCAGTGATTGGAGAATTCTGTCGATGACGCAATCATCCGGAAGATTAACTCCCAATTGAATCAAGTGATTATTATACCCAGACATTTTGAGTATATGCTCACTGACAGAACTGTTCTCCTCCATCTTGCAGCTATAGAACTTATTGGAGACTTCATATCTCTCAATCCGGGCATTTGCTTGAAATATTAACTTCAACTCCTGGAACATCTCATATGCTCCATGACGTTCAAAACGTCGTTGAAGTCCCGATTCTAAGCCGTAAAGCATGGCACACTGAACTATCGAGTAGTCATCAGCTTTGCTCTGCCAGACGTTCATAACATCTGGCGTTGCTCCAGCAGCAGGCCTGGCACCCAGCGGTGCTTCCAGGACGTAATTCTTCTGTGCAGCAATGAGGATAATCCTCAAGTTACGGACCCAGTCCGTGTAATTGCTACCATCATCTTTCAACTTTGCTTTCTCAAGGAACGCATTAAAATTTAACGGAACAACAGCACGAGCCATCTATCTACAATCAACATAAACAAGCAAGATACTATCAAGGACTAAGTTCATGATAAATTTTAAGTTCAATTAATCATATTACAAAAGAACTCCCACTTAGATAGACATCTCTCTAATCCTCTAAGTGATCACGTGATCCAAATCAACTAAACCATAACCGATCATCACGTGAGATGGAGTAGTTTTCAATGGTGAACATCGTTATGTTGATCATATCTACTATATGATTCACGCTCGACCTTTCGGTCTCCGTGTTCCGAGGCCATATCTGCATATGCTAGGCTCGTCAAGTTTAACCTGAGTATTCTGCGTGTGCAAAACTGGCTTGCACCCGTTGTAGATGGACGTAGAGCTTATCACACCCGATCATCACGTGGTGTCTGGGCACGACGAACTTTGGCAACGGTGCATACTCAGGGAGAACACTTCTTGATAATTTTTAGTGAGAGATCATCTTATAATGCTACCGTCAATCAAAGCAAGATAAGATGCATAAAAAGATAAACATCACATGCAATCAATATAAGTGATATGATATGGTCATCATCATCTTGTGCTTGTGATCTCCATCTCCGAAGCACCGTCATGATCACCATCGTCACCGGCGCGACACCTTGATCTCCATCGTAGCATCGTTGTCGTCTCGCCAATCTTATGCTTCCACGACTATCACTACCGTTTAGTAATAAAGTAAAGCATTACATCGTGATTGCATTGCATACAATAAAGCGACAACCATATGGCTCCTGCCAGTTGCCGATAACTCGGTTACAAAACATGATCATCTCATACAATAAAATTCAGCATCATGCTTTGACCATATCACATCACAACATGCCCTGCAAAAACAAGTTAGACGTCCTCTACTTTGTTGTTGCATGTTTTACGTGGCTGCTACGGGCTTAAGTAAGAACCAATCTCACCTACGCATCAAAACCACAACGATAGTTTGTCAAATAGACTCCGTTTTAACCTTCGCAAGGACCGGGCGTAGCCATACTTGGTTCAACTAAAGTTGGAGAGGCAGTTGCCCGCAAGCCATCTCTGTGCAAAGCACGTCGAGGGAACCGGTCTCGCGTAAGCGTACGCGTAAGGTTGGTCCGGGTCATCTCGTCCAACAATACCGCCGAACCAAAATATGACATGCTGGTAGGCAGTATGACTTGTATCGTCCACAACTCACTTGTGTTCTACTCGTGCATATAACATCAACATCATTAACCTAGGCTCTGATACCACTGTTGGGTTTCGTAGTAATTTCAAAAAATTTCCTACGCACACGCAAGATCATGTGATGCATAGCAACGAGAGGAGAGTGTTGTCTACGTACCCAACGCAGACCGACTGCGGAAGCGATGACACGACGTAGAAGAAGTAGTCGTACGTCTTCACAATCCAACCAATCAAGCACCGAAACTACGGCACCTCCGAGTTCGAGCACACGTTCAGCTCGATGACGATCCCCGGACTCCGATCCAGCAAAGTGTCGGGGAAGAGTTTCGTCAGCACGACGGCGTGGTGACGATCTTGATGAACTACAGCAGCAGGGCTTCGCCTAAACTCCGCTACAGTATTATCGAGGAATATGGTGGCAGGGGGCTGATGGGGTTATGTACCTAGGGTAGGGTCACGGACCTGTCCCAAGTAACTTACCCTAGGACATCCCTAGAAGAGGTCGCCTTCCAGTCGACCAACGAGGGTTCACTCGACCAACGAGGACACACTCGACTGGCCTGAAGGACTCGACCACGAAGACGCACTCGACCACCAGGAGGTCAAGAGGCACTCTGCACCGCAACGGCCTGTAATTAAGTAGACTTTATGATAGTAAAGACACTTTATGTGGGGCGTTACCAGTAACGCCCCAGACTTAACTCACCTTAAACCTTCTCCTACGTGGGCTGGCTGGGGTCCTGGCACACTCTATATAAGCCACCCCCCTCCACAGGCAGAAGGGTTCGGCACCTTGTAATCCATACATTCATAATCCACTCGACCGCCTCCGGGCTCCGAGACGTAGGGCTGTTACTTCCTTCGAGAAGGGCCTGAACTCGTACATCCTTTGTGCTTACAACCTCTCCATAGCTAGGACCTTGCCTCTCAATACCTACCCCCCACTCTACTGTCAGGCTTAGAACCACGACAGTTGGCGCCCACCGTGGGGCAGGTGTTTTAGCGATTTTGTGGAGAAGTTGCGATTCTTCCGAGTATTTTCATCATGGTGTCTGCTGGAGTTTTGATCGAGGGTCAAGAGATCCGTCTCGGCACTCTCACCTTCATCGCCGACGACTCCGCATGGCTCCAAGAGGCTCCGCTCGACGTTGATGCGCTCCCCGTCCGCGGTGCGACGCATTTCCGCGCATGTGTCCGCGGCGTTCTGTTGCGGCAACCGTCGACCCAGTATCGGTCAGTTCCTTCCACCCTCCCGGTCTCCCGCCAGCGCAAGCGCTCAGGTCGGTCGAGGCTTCAGCGATGGGTGAGTCGCGCGGTGGCTCGCCAGTCGACCACTACGCAAGTTGCGGCAATCGAGCCCAACGAATCTCTCTACGGCTTGTTCGATCAGTCGACTGGCTCCGGAGAGACTGCATCCGAATGCGGAAGCAGTGATCCAGCGGCGGAAATCCTGATGGTCAACGGGCCTCATAGCCCTCCCGGCTTCGCCCGCGGTGGTGGAGCAGGCGACGGCGGCGACCCTGCTCGAGGTTACGAAGAGTACCAGCCCGAGCCACTCGACTCTCTGCAAAGAGAAGAGCTTCGCCGCAGGAACGAGGATCCCCTGCGTATTCCTATCGCAGGAGAAACCCCCGAGGCTCGCGCCTTGGAGGAGGCGCGTCTGGCCAATTTGGCCGAGCGCACTCGACTGGAGAACCTTCAGCGAGCACTCGACGAGCGCGCGCGGCAACGAGTTCCCGACACCAGTCGACGTCAACTCTTCCCGCCGACTCAGGTATATCGAACCCCGATTCAGAATTTAGCAGCAGCGACCCGTATAGCAGAGTCCATTCAGCCTTCGCAGTCAGAAGCTGGCAGAGGTTTGCTGCAGATCAGAGATCTGCTCCGGGCAGCAGGAGATCAGAATTCAGCCGTGTCTCAGTCGCGCAACAGGATTCACAGTCGATCTGTCACTGTGAATACGGTACAGTCGGCTCACAGCCCCAGATCGCCTCCGCGGCGCGAAGGGTATGAGCATCGGCGAGATCAATATGGCGACAGGCTCGACCGAGATGATAGGCGTCGAGTGCCTTATTCCCCTCCGAGGGGTGGGTCTTACGCTCCTCGGCAGCCAGATGATAGGCGTCAGTACAGTACAGGGCGTAGAGTTCCAGTTGACCCCAGGGAGCCAGGCTTCGACGCGCGATCCATTATCGTGCAAGGGTTGGTCGACCGGAACAGAGCCCATCGTGGTGCACTCGACAGAGAAGTGCCCACGAGCAGTCGAGTACATGTTTCTGGCCCTGAATGTTTCAGCAGAGCTATCAGAGCCGCTGTTATTCCCCCCAATTTCAGGTTGGCGACAGGAGTCAGCAAGTTCACTGGTGAGTCTAAGCCTGAAACTTGGCTTGAAGACTACCGAGTGGCAGTTCAGATCGGTGGTGGGAACGACGAGGTGGCCATGAAGCATTTGCCCCTCATGTTGGAAGGTTCTGCCAGGGCATGGTTGACCCAATTACCTCCTAGCAGTATCTACACTTGGGAAGATCTGTCCCGAGTGTTCGTCAGAACGTTCGAAGGGACTTGCAAGCGACCAGCGGGATTGACAGAGCTGCAAGTCTGCGTGCAGAAAACCAATGAGACTCTCAGAGAGTATATTCAGAGGTGGATCACTTTGCATCACACAGTGGAAAATGTCTCTGATCATCAGGCAGTGTGCGCCTTCAAAGATGGCGTCAAGAACAGAGAACTCAGCTTGAAATTTGGTCGAACCGGTGACATGACCTTGAGTCGTATGATGGAGATTGCTACCAAGTACGCCAACGGCGAAGAAGAAGACCGACTCCGAAGCGGCAAGCACAAGCCGAGTCAGTCGGAAAAAGGGAATTCCAGTCGGAAACAGAAGCGGAAGGCTGAACCGGCAGCTCCTGGAGAGGCTCTGGCCGTGACTCAAGGAAAGTCTAAGGGGAAACCAAAAGGATCCTGGAACCCCAAGAAGGTGAAGGATAAAGAAGGGAACGACGTGATGGATATGCCGTGTCATATTCACACGAAGAGAGATGAAGAGGGCAATATCATTTACCCAAAGCACACCACTCGCCAATGTCGACTCCTGATCCAGCAGTTTCAGGGAAAACAGTCTAAGGACAAGGAGAAGGAGTCGGACAAAGCCGAAGACAAAGAGGACAGTGAGGGAGGATACCCGCATATCAACTCCACTCTGATGATCTTCGCAGATGTGGAAAGCAGAAGTCGACTGAAAGTAATTAACCGAGAGGTTAACATGGTTGCTCCAGCGAAGGCAAATTATCTGAAGTGGTCTCAAACACCCATCACATTCGACCAATCTGATCACCCGACTCATATTGCCACCCCTGGGAGGCAAGCGTTGGTGGTCGATCCAGTTGTTGAAGGCACTCGACTGACAAAGGTGCTGATGGACGGTGGAAGTGGGCTGAATCTGTTATATGCAGACACGCTGAAAGGTATGGGCATTCCGATGTCCCGATTGAGCACGAGTAATATGAGCTTCCATGGAGTTATACCAGGGAAGAAGGCTGAATCTCTCGGCCAGATAGCTTTGGACGTAGTATTTGGCGATTCAAAGCATTTCCGCAAAGAAAAGTTGACATTTGAGGTCGTGGATTTTCAAAGTGCATATCATGCCATTTTGGGGAGGCCAGCCTATGCACGATTCATGGCTCGACCATGTTACGTGTACCTCAAATTGAAGATGCCCGGTCCCAAAGGTGTGATCACTGTCACCGGAGATAGGAAAAAGGCAGAGGAGTGCTTTCAGAAGGGCTCCAAAATTGCCGATTCCCAAGTGACAGCGGTCGAGTTCGAAGAGTACAAGCAAAACGCAGATCCGAGTGACTTGTTGCGATCCAAGAAGCCCGCCACAGAATCTGCATTCCAGTCGTCCGGTGAGACGAAGCCTGTTCACATCCACCCGACCGACCCCGAAGCAGCTCCGACCCGCATCTCCACAACACTCGACCCAAAATAGGAAGAAGCGCTCATCCAGTTCCTCCGTGAGAACTGGGACATTTTTGCATGGAAGCCCGCTGACATGCCAGGTGTTCCCAGGGGACTGGCTGAGCATCGCCTAAGAGTCGACAAGTCTGCAAAGCCAGTAAACGAACATCTTCGGCGGTCCGCCGTCCAGAAGAGAAAGGCCATCGGTGAAGAAGTGGCTCGACTGTTGGCGGCAGGATTTATCCGAGAGATATTCCATTCCGAGTGGCTCGCTAACGTCGTCATGGTTCCTAAGAAGGACAAGTCGCTCCGAATGTGCATTGATTTCAAGCACATAAACCGGGCCTGCCCGAAAGATCACTTTCCTCTCCCTCGCATAGATCAAATTGTTGACTCGACCGCGGGATGCGAGAGGCTGTCTTTTTTAGATGCTTACTCCGGGTACCACCAGATCCGTCTGTATGGACCCGATGAAGTAAAAACAGCTTTCATCACTCCATTCGGGTGCTTCTGCTATATCACCATGCCGTTCGGCCTCAAGAATGCCGGAGCCACGTTTATGCGAATGATTCAGAAGTGTCTGCTCACTCAAATCAATCGGAATGTGGAAGCTTATATGGATGATATTGTTGTCAAGTCACGAAAAGGTTCCGACCTGCTCGCTGACCTTG
>NC_041391.1:80114962-80115787 GCF_002162155.2 Triticum dicoccoides
ATCCTACCGAGTGGTGAGCAATCCTCTCACTCGGAGGCTTAGCTGCAGTCCAAGCACTCGCCTAAGTTATAAAAATCCTACCGAGTGGTGAGCAATCCTCTCACTCGGAGGCTTAGCTGCAGCCTCGTGCTCGCCTAAGTTATCAAAATCCTGTCGAGTGGTGAGCCAGACTCTCACTCGGAGGCTTAGCTGCGAATCCGTTTCGCCTAAGTTGTAAAAATCCTACCGAGTGGTGAGCAATCCTCTCACTCGGAGGCTTAGCTGCAGTCCAAGCGCTCGCCTAAGCACAGGCACCTTGCTTTGAACCTGCAAAGGACATTTTGAGCCGAAGGCAACCATATTCAAGCGCCAAATTCGAGTTCGAATCGATGTCTAAAGGGACCAAAAGTGCTCAGGCGTCAAGCCTGTTAAAGTTTGTCGGATACAATTCCACTCGGCATACCGAGGCAAATTTAAAAGAGTCGAGCCATAAGAAGTTTTTTACCCCTCCTGTGGAGGGCTGGAAGGTGCGACGAATTCATCAAGGTCAATTCCGTCGGCGATCCGAGTGGCAGCTGCAAGGAAAGTCTCCATGAAGGACCTAAAGTCGTGCTTCTTGGTATTGGCCACCCGAAGAGCCGCCAGCTTCTCCTCTCGTGCATCCTTGCAGTGGACTCGGGCCAGACACAGAGCAACATCTGCACCACACCGAGCTGAGGACTTCTTCCATTCCTGCACTCGACCAGGGATCGTGTTCAAGCGGGCCATTAATGACTCAAGGTCATTCTGAAGTGTCTCCTCAGGCCAGAGCGTCGAGTCGATGCGAGATGTGGCGGCCTTCAGCCT
>NC_041391.1:80116873-80132324 GCF_002162155.2 Triticum dicoccoides
CCTTGGGGACTACACCCAGCGGGTGCACTCAGCGTGCCCCCGCTAACACGGAGTTTATTCAACACTCCCAGTGGGTAACCAATATAAATCCCGGAAAAGAAAAGTTTTTGGGAGCGTATCCAACAGAACAAACAGCAGTCGACTGACCTGGACATTGCTTTGGAGGGCAGAGCTGGCGTCATAGGCTGCTTGACTCGCATCCCGGATGGTCTTCAGCTGCTCCATCATGAGTCCCGCCTGGCGTATCGCCTCCTTCGCCGCACCAGCTTGGTCCTCTGGGACGTGGTGAGTCGTGAAGAGGGAAGGCTGCTGAGCACTCGTCAGTGGGGTCGCGAAGGTCACCGTGTGTCGAGTGGTGTTCTCTCCCTCCACAGTCAGAATCTCAGGCGCTGACGCATCCTGAGACACCTTGCCGGCAGGCGCTTTCCGACTCCTCCTGTGCTTCAGCGGCTCCTCATCCTCATCATCATCAGGCAGATCGATAACAGTGTTGGGTGGAGCTGCAGAGAAGTGTCAGGATCAGAGATCGCGAGTCAGTCGACTAAGTATGGTATTAAGAACACGGCACCTGGATTCGAAGTTGCGGCATCCTCCATCTCGTGGTCATCGGCCCGGGTCGAGGTCTCAGAAGTAGCAGCACTGCAGCTCCAAAGGGTCAGTCGACTAACATCAGTGTCGACCAGAGATAAAGTTCGCATAAGAATAAGAAAATATGAACAAGACTATTACCCTGAAATGGTGGGGATGGACACCTTCATCTTCGGCAGAAGCTTGGCCGGCTTCGATGAGGCCGCCCTGGGCTGCTTCGGCGCCTTTTCAGTCGGCGCCGGAGAGGTAGTCCGAGGGCGCTTGGTCGACTGGGCAGCGGTCGCTACCCCCTTACCACGTTCGGTCGAGGGGTCGTGGACAAGTTTCGACCGCCTTTCTGAGCGCGGTGGAACGACCTCCTCCTCCTCTTCTTCCTCGTCCTCGAGGTCATCTTCATCACCTTCATCATCATCATCGTCGTCGTCATCCCCTGCAGCATCCGAGTCCCATTCCTCCTCTCCCTGGCTCTCGCCCCCGCTCGCCTCACCTCCGCTCGCCTCGCCCCCGCTCGCCTCGCCTTCTTCAGTCGAAGTTTGTGCCCCATTGGGCATCGAGTACAGCTCGGTGAAGGCCTAGCAGTCGCCCAAACAACGATCAGTCGACCAGTCGACAGGATCGGCAAGAATGAATACAACAAAGACACGACGGAAAGCAGAGCAAGTGTACCTTGTTTGGGACGTTGTCGTGGTCGAGTGGAGGAATCCTTCTGGCTCCGCGCGGGTTGTCCCTGTTCCCGGTAACGGCTACCATCCACCTTTCCAGAGTGACATCATCGACTTCTTCTGGATGGACTCTGGTCTCGTCCGCGGGCCCACAGTACAACCACATGCAGTGGCTCCGGAACTGGAGAGGTTGGATGCGGCGCTTGAGGAAAACCTCCAAGAGGTCCATGCCTGTCACTCCGTCCCGAACCAGCTGCACCACTCGCTCCATCAACATCTTCACGTCGGCTTTCTCCTCCGGAATCAGCTTCAGAGGGGAGGGCTTGTTCACTCGGTCCATGGTAAATTGAGGGAGTCCACTCGACTGCCCTGGCGTCGACTGGACCTGGCAGTAGAACCAAGTCGACTGCCAGCCCCTGACGGACTCGGGAAAAGACATGGGCGGGAATGTGCTATTGTTCCTCACCTGAATCCCCAGGCCCCCACACATTTGGACGACTCGGGTCTTCTCGTCACCTGGGCTCGCCTTCTTCACGGTCTGAGAGCGACACGTGAAGATACGTTTGAACAAACCCCAGTGCGGTCGACAGCCCAAGAAACCCTCGCACATGGACACGAACGCAGCAAGGTAGGCAATGGAGTTTGGGGTAAAGTGGTGGAGCTGCGCTCCAAAGAAATTCAGGAAACCTCGGAAGAAAATGCTCGGTGGCAAGGAAAACCCCCGATCGACATGAGTGGCCAGGAGCACACACTCACCCTCTTCTGGCTGTGGCTGCCACTCCTTCCCCGGCAACCTCGCAGCTCCGTGAGGGATCAAGCCCTCGTCGGCCATGTCGAGGAGGTCCTTCTCCGTGATGGTCGACTGGATCCAGTCGCCTTGGACCCAGCCTTTCGGCAGGCGGGATCTGGACGAAGATCCTCGGCGGCTTGTGGATCTCCCCTTCGCCTTCTCCGATGCCGATGCCTTCTTGGCACGCTCCAGCGCCGCCGTCTTCTCCTTGGCCATGGTCGCCGGTGGGATGCACGAAGGAGAGCGGTGCGGAGGCGAGAGCAGGCACGCTGAGCAGGGAGGAAGGGAGCAGAGGGAAAGAGGGAGAATGCGGAGGCGCAGCACAGAAATCCTCGCCGGGCACATTTATAAGGTCCCTTCCGAGTGGCTGACGTGTGGGCCCGGTCGATCTAATCATATCTGTGAGCAGTTATGGAGACTGGATACGTGGCGAAAAAGGCGGCGCGGAGATCGAGGCGTCTACGCCCCGTCCCATCCGAACGCCGCGGTCCGCCCCGCTTCGCGCGCGCCCCCGAATTTCGCACCCCGCAGAATCCGCGAACAACAAATCTGCCTGTCAGACGCGGCGATTCCGGCGATCCGTCGCTCGGAGATCGACGAAGTTCGAAAGATCACTCGACGCAAAAATAGAATGGATCGAGTCGACCGAAGACGAATTGCTCCTTGTCAACGAAGAGATTCTTTGATCCAGAACAGCGCACAACTAGAGCGCAAAGGTTAATCGGAAACGACGTCAACTCCTCCTTTACTCGAAGCCTCAATCCATTCGGGGGCTAATGATGGGGTTATGTACCTAGGGTAGGGTCACGGACCTGTCCCAAGTAACTTACCCTAGGACATCCCTAGAAGAGGTCGCCTTCCAGTCGACCAACGAGGGTTCACTCGACCAACGAGGACACACTCGACTGGCCTGAAGGACTCGACCACGAAGACGCACTCGACCACCAGGAGGTCAAGAGGCACTCTGCACCGCAACGGCCTGTAATTAAGTAGACTTTATGATAGTAAAGACACTTTATGTGGGGCGTTACCAGTAACGCCCCAGACTTAACTCACCTTAAACCTTCTCCTACGTGGGCTGGCTGGGGTCCTGGCACACTCTATATAAGCCACCCCCCTCCACAGGCAGAAGGGTTCGGCACCTTGTAATCCATACATTCATAATCCACTCGACCGCCTCCGGGCTCCGAGACGTAGGGCTGTTACTTCCTCCGAGAAGGGCCTGAACTCGTACATCCTTTGTGCTTACAACCTCTCCATAGCTAGGACCTTGCCTCTCAATACCTACCCCCCACTCTACTGTCAGGCTTAGAACCACGACAGGGGCACCGCACACGGCTAAGGAATCGATCACGTGGATCAACTTGTGTCAACTTGTGTGTTTAGAGGTGCCCCTGCCTCAGTATATAAAGGAGCCAAGGGGGGAGGGTGCGCCGGCCAGGAGGAGGAGGCGCAGGAGGAGTCCTACTCCTACCAGGAGTAGGACTCCCCTCCAATCCTATTCCAACTAGGATTCCCAAGGGGGAAAGAGGGAGAGGGGTGGCCGGCCACCTCTCCTAGTCCTAATAGGACTAGGGGAAGGGGGGAGGCGCGCAGCCCCCTTGGGCTGCCCCTTTCTCCTTTCCACTAAGGCCCATGAAGGCCCATGTGGTTCCCGGGGGGTTCCGGTAACCTCCCGGTAATCCGGTAAAATCCCGATTTCACCCGGAACACTTCCGATGTCCAAACATAGGCTTCCAATATATCAATCTTTATGTCTCGACCATTTCGAGACTCCTCGTCATGTCCGTGATCACATCCGGGACTCCGAACAACCTTCGGTACATCAAAATGCATAAACTCATAATATAACTGTCATCGTAACCTTAAGCGTGCGGACCCTACGGGTTCGAGAACAATGTAGACATGACCGAGACATGTCTCTGGTCAATAACCAATAGCGGGACCTGGATGCCCATATTGGCTCCTACATATTCTACGAAGATCTTTATCGGTCAGACCGCATAACAACATACGTTGTTCCCTTTGTCATCGGTATGTTACTTGCCCGAGATTCGATCGTCGGTATCCAATACCTAGTTCAATCTCGTTACCGGCAAGTCTCTTTACTCATTCCGTAATACATCATCTCACAACTAACATATTAGTTGTAATGCTTGCAAGGCTTATGTGATGTGTATTACCGAGAGGTCCCAGAGATACCTCTCCGACAATCGGAGTGACAAATCCTAATCTCGAAATACGCCAACCCAACATCGACCATTGGAGACACCTGTAGTACTCCTTTATAATCACCCAGTTACGTTGTGACGTTTGGTAGTACCCAAAGTGTTCCTCCGGTAAACGGGAGTTGCATAATCTCATAGTCATAGGAACATGTATAAGTCATGAAGAAAGCAATAGCAACATACTAAACGATCGGGTGCTAAGCTAATGGAATGGGTCATGTCAATCAGATCATTCTACTAATGATGTGACCTCGTTAATCAAATAACAACTCATTGTTCATGGTTAGGAAACATAACCATCTTTGATTAACGAGCTAGTCAAGTAGAGGCATACTAGTGACACTTTGTTTGTCTATGTATTCACACATGTATTATGTTTCCGGTTAATACAATTCTAGCATGAATAATAAACATTTATCATGAAATAAGGAAATAAATAATAACTTTATTATTGTCTCTAGGGCATATTTCCTTCACCGGCCACCTCTCCTAGTCCTAATAGGACTAGGGGAAGGGGGGGCGCGCAGCCCATCTAGGGCAGCCCCTTCTCTTTTCCACTAAGGCCCACTATGGCCCAAATAGCTCCCGGGGGGTTCCGGTAACCCTCCCGGTATTCCGGTAAAATCCCGATTTCACCCGGAACACTTCCGATATCCAAATATAGGCTTCCAATATATCAATCTTTACGTCTCGACCATTTCGAGACTCCTCGTCATGTCCGTGATCACATCCGGGACTCCGAACAACCTTCGGTACATCAAAATGCATAAACTCATAATATAACTGTCATCGTAACCTTAAGCGTGCGGACCCTACGGGTTCGAGAACAATGTAGACATGACCGAGACACGTCTCTGGTCAATAACCAATAGCGGGACCTGGATGCCCATATTGGCTCCTACATATTCTACGAAGATCTTTATCGGTTAGACCGCATAACAACATACGTTGTTCCCTTTGTCATCGGTATGTTACTTGCCCGAGATTCGATCGTCGGTATCCAATACCTAGTTCAATCTCGTTACCGGCAAGTCTCTTTACTCGTTCCGTAATACATCATCTCACAACTAACATATTAGTTGTAATGCTTGCAAGGCTTATGTGATGTGTATTACCGAGAGGGCCCAGAGATACCTCTCCGACAATCGGAGTGACAAATCCTAATCTCGAAATACGCCAACCCAACATCGACCATTGGAGACACCTGTAGTACTCCTTTATAATCACCCAGTTACGTTGTGACGTTTGATAGTACCCAAAGTGTTCCTCCGGTAAACGGGAGTTGCATAATCTCATAGTCATAGGAACATGTATAAGTCATGAAGAAAGCAATAGCAACATACTAAACGATCGGGTGCTAAGCTAATGGAATGGGTCATGTCAATCAGATCATTCTACTAATGATGTGACCTCGTTAATCAAATAACAACTCTTTGTTCATGGTTAGGAAACATAACCATCTTTGATTAACGAGCTAGTCAAGTAGAGGCATACTAGTGACACTATGTTTGTCTATGTATTCACACATGTATTATGTTTCCGGTAAATACAATTCTAGCATGAATAATAAACATTTATCATGATTATAAGGAAATAAATAATAACTTTATTATTGCCTCTAGGGCATATTTCCTTCAGCCGACACCGTGAAGACGTCCTTCATCACGCCCTTTGGGGCATATTGCTACACCACCATGTCGTTCGGCCTGAAGAACGGCGGCGCCACCTTCCAGCGCTGCATGCAGAAATGCTTGCTGCCGCAACTCGGCTGCAACATCCACGTTTACGTGGACGACATTATGGTGAAGACCAAGCATCATGCTTTCTCTTGAGCATACATTGGTTTTCCCTTGAAGAGGAAAGGGTGAGGCAGCAAAGTAGCGTAAGTATTTCCCTCAGTTTTTGAGAACCAAGGTATCAATCCAGTAGGAGGCTACACGCAAATCCCTCGTCCCTACACAAACAAATAAGAACCTTGCAACCAATGCGATAAAGGGGTTGTCAATTCCTTCACGGCCACTTGCAAAAGTGAGATCTGATAGAGATAATAAGATAAATATTTTTTTGGTATTTTTATGATATAGATTGGAAAGTAAAGATTGTAGGATAAAGTAGATCGGAAACTTATATGATGGAAAGTAGACCCGGGGGCCATAGGTTTCACTAGTGGCTTCTCTCAAGATAGCATAAGTATTATGGTGGGTGAACAAATTACTGTCGAGCAATTGATAGAAAAGTGCATAGTTATGAGAATATCTAGGCATGATCATGTATCTAGGCATAATGTCCGCGACAAGTAGATCGAAACGATTCTGCATCTACTACTATTACTCCACACATCGACCACTATCCAGCATACATCTAGAGTATTAAGTTCATAGAACAGAGTAACGCATTAGGCAAGATGACATGATGTAGAGGGATAAACTCAAGCAATATGATATAAACCCCATATTTTTATCCTCGATGGCAACAATACAATACGTGCCTTGCTGCCCCTGCTGTCACTGGGAAAGGACACCGCAAGATTGAACCCAAAGCTAAGCACTTCTTCCATCGCAAGAAAGATCAATCTAGTAGGCCAAACCAAACTGATAATTCGAAGAGACTTGCAAAGATAATAAATCATACATAAAAGAATTCAGAGGATATTCAAATATTGTTCATAGATAATCTTAATCATAAACCCACAATTCATCGGATCTCGAGAAACACACCGCAAAAAGAATTACATCAAATAGATCTCCAAGAAGATCGAGGAGAACTTTGTATTGAGATCCAAAGAGAGAGAAGAAGCCATCTAGCTAATAACTATGGACCCGAAGGTCTAAGGTAAACTACTCACACTTCATCGGAGAGGCTATGGTGTTGATGTAGAAGCCCTCCATGATCGATTCCCTCTCCGGCGGAACGCCAAAAAAGGTCCCAAGATGGGATCTCACGGGTACAAAAGGTTGCGGCAGTGGAAATAGTGTTTCGTGTTTCTCTTGAAAGTTTTCAGGGTACGTGAGTATATATAAGAGAAAGAAATCGGTCAGGGGAGCCACGAGGGGCCCACGAGGGTGGGGGCACGCGTCATATGGTGCGCCACTACTATATAGCAGTGGCGCACCATGTGCAGGTGCACCATTAGTGTGGAATACACTAATGGCGCACCAGGCACATGGTGCGCCACTAGTAACAATTTATTTTATTTTATTTTTCCAAACATACTAATGGCGCATCATGGCTAACTAGTAATGGCGCACCGGCCACACAGTGCGCCACTACTGTTGTTTTTTTATTTTTTTTGCAAAACTACTAATGGCGCACCGTGGCATAGTGCACCATTACTAGTTTAGAATTTATATATAATATATATATAGGGCTGGACTATTCTGTTAGCGGTAACAGAATAATATTCGGTTACCCCTGCGCCCCTATATAGACGAGCGATCCACAAATGTCGAACGGCCCAAGCTTAAAACAAAAAATTGTCCCAAGCACGTCATCCCCAACCTCTCGGCCTTATCCTCCCACGGCGCCGCGACGCCTGCCGGACCTTGCACGGCGCCGCCCCCATCTCGCCCGACCTTCCACCGTGCCGCCCACCCGGCCTCCCACCGTGCCGCGCCGCCCCGCCCCACCAGGCCTCCCACCATGCCGCCCCGCACCGCCCGGCCTCCCATCGCGCGGCGTCGCCCCGCTCGGCCTTCCTCTGTGCCGCCCGGCCTCCTACCGCGTAGCGCCGCCCCGCCCGATCTCCCACTGCAACGCACCCTAACGCTACAGGTCTCACCCTCCCTCGGCTGCAGGTCGCGGCCTCCCGCGGATGCAGGTCGCGGATTCGACCTCGTCGCTGCACATAGGGACCGTGGCCTCCCCCGCGTGTGGTCGCCTCCGTCCTGCTTCAAGCCCGTTTCCAGTCGTCCATAGACTGATTGAACTGACGGGCTTGATCCCCTTCGACAATAGAAGCTTCACCAATGTTGCCCTTCAACAACGCAGCGGTCAGATGCTTTTCTCTCATTTTCTCCCGCCTCTGTAATTTCTTTTTGATTTTGGGGACTGAGTGAGTGCAATTCACCGAGGCATTCCATGTGCTGATGGGTTTTCTTGATTAACACAAATTCATGAACTATCATTTTTTTAATTGAACTGTTGCTACTCTTGATTCAGATCCGAGGGGAGAGGACAAAACTAAATGATTCAGTTCATCATTGGTATCCTTGTGAACAGTTCTGAAGATAGCTTTCAGAGACTAATTACAGTGATATTTCTCTCAAACTTTTTCTACAAATAGCCTGGGACTTCCACTGATTGTGCCACTGCTTCAGCGTCCACCATCAGTGGCACTGGCCGCCCTCTGGTATGTTGCTATACTACATCTCTGCATGTATTTTATTTGGGATGTAAGTCTTTCTGTACATCATGTTATGAGTAATGGAATAGGACGAGGTTGCTAGGAAGATTTTTAGTTCACCTTTAATATGATGTGCATTTCATCTTTGCAGAGCCAAATCTTGGCGCTCCCAGCCGCTGCTCATGAACCCCGCCTCCATCAGCTCCACTTCACCGGAGCCGCCAGTCCGCATGAGTAGGGGTAGCGTATCCCCCTACAGCAGCGTAATTCAGGTGCACCCAGCCGCTGCTCTTGAACCCCGCCTCCATCAGCTCCACTTCACTGGAGCCGTCAGTCCGCAGGTGTAGGGGTAGCAGGTTCACCCGACGTCCGACGCCTTCTTCCATCTCCAAAAATCTTGTTTTTTGAGTTCAGTTCTTCATCACATGTTTCACTAGCTAAAATTGCATGGTGTTCTGAAATTGCTTGCAGACCACTAGCTGAAATTGCTTGACAAACAGAGCAAAGGTTGTATCTTCGTCTACTGTTTTTCAGATATTCGTCATATGCATGAGCACGGCTATATTTGCTTGTTATGATCTAGTAGGCACCATTAACATTTGATATTCCTTCTGCAAGGCCCAAACCCACTATTGTGCAAGAAAAAGAAATCAAAGCCCCAACCATCAGCTGCTCGAATCATCTGGTAATTAATCAGCACTAAACATACGTGTCTAATCCAATATTGCGAAAGCAAGCTTGGAGTTGCCTGACTTATCTTGAGGTCTAGAACTGATAGTAAGACGGAGAAGAGATAATGCAACAAAAATGTTAGATAGGCAGGGGAAGTCCATTGTGCATTCTGATTTGTTGTAGCTCCTGACATCACGGTTTATGTGTGATGTAGGATTGATTTTTGTTTGGTTGTAATAGTAATATCCTAATTCTGTTCATGGAGGACGCTTGAGTGGGTTGTCTATTTGATGATTTTAGTTACTGCTCAACACCTCAGTCCATTAGTATAGCGAGAACTACACAAGATAAATAAGATAGGAGAGGATAAATATCATTGTGTGGTTCTTTTGCCCTTATATTGGATACAACTTTTATTTGATTTTCAGTTCACCTTTTGTGCTCTTTTCAGTTCATAAACCCTGATGAAATCCTGAATTATTATATGTGCACTCTACGTATTTGTTCTTATGCCTATGAAGAATTCTGCAATTGTGCTGCTATGCATCAGTTTAGGTCACCAAAAAAGCTGATTCTTTCTTTAATGGGCTTTATATGTACTTCGACATGCGCCATCAGCTTCTCCTGCTCCTCCTCCTCCTGGTATACACGAACTCCAGTTCGTCGAGAGGCTCCCTGGAGGTTCAAAACATTTCACTTCACCATTATATGTTTTTTTAGTTCATCTTATAAAAAGCAGAAAAAACTATCTGTCACAAGTTCAGGTATACATGCTGCACAAGTTCAAAAATGGGAAGAAACAAAGCTCAAACCAAGTTTAAAAATTGTTGCCTTAATAAATTAGTTGGTTTGGGTTAATTCATTGTTATGGACAGTACAAATGCATATTGTTGTGTAGTACATGTGTGTATTGTGATTGTCATTGTGATTTGGAGTTCACAAAAAGATAACAAAGGGTACATAAAAGAACCCAAAACATTCAGTAGTCGAACTATGTTGCTTCTGTGATTTTCCTTATGCAGAAAATCGAACGTTTGAACTATGTTTCACCTTTGAACTTAAACGTGTTTGTTCTTTGAGCTAAAATTCCTAGAGCTTTAGTCCAACTTTTGGTTGTTCTTGTACCTATTGTTCAGAAATCAATGGTGAAAAATTCTGATTGCAGCAATGGCATGCTCCAAGCCCGCCGAGACTGAATCATTCGACATCAATTCTCTGCACAGCGTGGCTCGACGTGCAACCTTCCGGCTCCTTCGTGTACGTCCAGACAAGATGCTATGGTGTACAATTTAATGCATGAAGTAAGCCCATCAATTCAGTTTCATTTTTCTAATTTTCTTTTGAACTTGTTGTCACTTAACTTTTACATGTATCTAGTTACGGTAGTACTAGCAAGATCAAGCTACTTCATTTTTTATGAAATTCTGGAACTCTTACATATCCGTACTGCTGCTTCTCCACTCGTATTTGCTATTTCTTCTTATGTGTGCACTAAACTTCTAACACTATTCATGATCAGCTTCTAGTTTTTGCTCTATTATGTGATTCACTTCTACAAAAAAAGGTTGGGTTATATAAATAGGAGAAAGATGTTTGCTTGCTTTCCAGCAATGAAATGGTTGGAAATATGTCGATGATGTAAATACAGATCTTGTCTTGTGTTGTTTGAAAATAAAATCACACAAGTACATGGTGGAAGTTTGTATCAGTTCGGAGAAAAAAGAAACAAAGTTCAAAAGTAAAAATTGTGAGTTCACCTTCCATAAAGTTTATAAGTGCAGAGATAGCACCTTGATGTAGTATGTAAATATGTTTTGCAAATTTGCAATTAAGGAATGGGTGTGTGTGTTGTAGTCTCTGGCTACAGAGTCGATATGTGTTTTTGTAGTGCTGGTAGTTGTAGTCTCCCGCGCTCTTTGTCATCGTCAAGGGAGCATGTGTGATGTCCTCAGTCCAACCCCATGGCATCAGGGTGGTCGAGTTCGTCGCGACCGGTTGTCCATGGCTGTCGGCTTCAACTTTGTTCCACCTAGGTGCTTCCACTTCTTTTTGGATGTTTTTTGTTTGAATCTGCATTTTGGTTATTAAATTCAGTACAACGAAACACATGAATCCCCAACGCGTACCAAATTACTGATTCTATTAAAAACGGTTAGTAGATTTCGCCGTTGGTTGGTCTACTTGTGTAAATCTGTCAGTTCATGACAAGTAACTTCAGATGCTAGAAATGTAGGATGTTTGTGTGAATCTTGCTTGTTTCAGAGAGAAAAAGAGTTTGTAGTTCCTTTGGGACTATAATACTTGTATCTGCAGTACTGGTTGGGAAATTTTGGTAGTTCATTTTGCTTATATCTGCATGTTGTCTCTTACTGCAGGACCCGACCCAACAAGTGTTGCCATGGCACGGCGCCTACTGGCAAAGGACCACCACCTCCCCGACGACGTGCCCAAACCCGCCGACGAGGCCCGCTGCCCCAACCCTCCTCCTTCCTCCTCGCATCGGGATGAGCAAGATCCAGCTGGCGCCTAAAGCCCATTCCACCATTGTACCTCCCCCTTCCCCTCGCTGCACTGACCGGTGTGACACAGCGCCGCCGCCAAGGTAAACTTATTTCCTCCCATCATCGCCCTGCATCTCCTAGAAGAGATGGTTGGTTCGATGACTTCTTCATCGGTATTTCGATTTAGGCTGTGACACCTGTGTTGCATAGTAGGTGTTTGCAATAATGCATGAGCCAAAGAAGCTTATTTTTTGTTGTTTTTATTTTCAGCTAAAATTAGAAAGAATTTCATTTTGGTTCCTCTGTGGTGCTTGAGATAAATTATAATCAGTTCATGTGCGTTCGCGCGAGAAGTTCCCTTATGAAAATTAAATCAAATAGTCTGTGCACAGTAAAAGGGAACATTTACAAAGAAAAATGTACTGAATGTACATTTATCATATTTTGTGAAGTTCTAGAAAAAGAAAAGGAAAAGTTCAAGCAAAACCAAAAAGTTGAAAAATAGGGCCGTTGTTGGTCGCCTAGGTCAGCTCATGTGCTACCATTGGAGGAGTTTAAAAAAATCATAACTAGTGCATTTCCATAAAATTCTGTAGTTTCGTGTGTGTGCTGCTACAAATATGAACAATTTTTTTCCAATCATACTAGTACTGATGCAATCACCTAAAATAAGTTGAAGAAATTTTTTGTAAGTTTGGTGCATGTGTTGCTACAAAAATCTATTGTATGTCTGTGTGTAGCTACTGTATGTCTTCTGAATCATGATGCATGATATTATTTCAGGAAAAATCATTTTCAGGTTATTGGTGCCGCTGGATAACTGTCATAGTTTGTCGCCAGCAAAGTCCTCGAACTTGGCCTACACCAGTAGTAGAACTTACTGGTTCTCCGTGACCTAAAGTTGAAAACAGACAAAAATTCTCAAGTAATGTAATCTGTAGCAAAGCACACGATTTTTTTTATCGAAATGTTGTAACTAGAGGACTATAACCACTACAGGATGCTAAAAAAGTATCAAACTGTACAAGTAGTGTTCCATTTATCTTTCTCTCATGCCTGCGCTTTTGATCTTATAGGAATTGAGGCTTCGCCAAGGAACAAGACTGGTAACTAGCGCAAAGGAGACTATGTCGAGAGGTGGCACTGCTAGACTTGCTGATGTGTCGTTATGGCATAAAAAGATGAAAAAAATGGCATCTTGTATGATTCCATAAGGTGTACGTAGTAAATCTTCCCATGTGGATCAGTACAACTTATGTACGGCCTTGAGTTCACAAATCTTATAGTAATCTTTGTAGTACTTTTCGTCACACTAAGTAAAGCAAGAGTAGCCCTTTTTTGTGAGCAACAATTCAAACGAATATGTTGTATCAGTTCTTATGATAGATAGAAGAAAGTTCACTAGCCAAAAGGTTAGAGAAGTCTACCTTATAATTTGCAATCTTAAAGATAATGATCAGTTTGAATAAAAAAATTGGTTTTTGCATTAAAAACAATGATCAGATCAAATTAAAAACAATGATCAGTTTGAATTAAAAAATTCTGAATTAAAAAAAATCTGAATTAAAAACAATGATCAATTTGAATTAAAAAATAAATGATCAGTTCGAACAAGAAACAATTGTCAGCTTGAATTAAAAACAAGAAAGAAAAAACCGTTTCTAATAAATAGAAATGCGGAAGTGTGAAGTGCAAATAATGACATGTCCGATGTTTCAACAATGATTGAATACAAAAATCCAGGAAATTCAAAAAACCCACTCATATGTTAAAAGTTCAAGTTGCAAAACGAGAGAAGTACAAAACACCATTGCAAAAGAAGAGTTAAAAAAATAAACACACAAAACATATTTTTGAAAAAATATCATTCAGTTCAATGATATAAACCATACAAGTTCAAGGATGATGATAACATAAAATTTCCTATTACAGTTTATAATTCTTTAAAAATCCGAGTTAATTCTAAATGTGTTTTCCTCACCAGTTCTAAAAACCCTAGAGCATCCGCCCAACTTTGTATCAGGATATACTATGTTGCTTCTTCGATTTATGTATGGTTTTGTATTGATTGCTCTCTCCAGCCTATTTTTGTTGATGTTCACGAATTGACAAAAAATGTATGGGAAATGTTCTACTATTACTAGCATATTAGTACAGAAAAAAAGTTCAACACGATGTCCCAGATAAGTTTCAAAAAAAGCTAAAACAAAAAAACCATCCAAATTCAAACATGGTAAAAGTTCAAGTGGTAAAATGAGAGAAGTCTAGAATATCGTCGCAAAACAATGTTGGCTTCAAAAGAAAATTGAAAATTTATACCAAAAATACAGAGCAAGTCTAGTATGTGAAAACACGCTCAGTACAAAACCATACATACAACCGTTCAAGTACTATTTTTCCCAAACATATATTCGTCCGTTTTATAAATAAAAAATGGTTGAATTAAAAATAGTGATCAGTACAAGTTAAAAATGGTGGTCCATTCGGAATAAAAGAAATGACAGAAATTCAACTTGTAAAAGTTCAAGCAAAAAGAAACCCCATGCAATTCAAAAGAGAAAAGTACAAGTCGTAAAATAAGAGAAGTTCAGATCATCGTTGTAAAAAAATGTTTACTTCAAAAAAAGAACAAAAAAACATTTTCTTTTTGAAAAAAATATCATTCAGTTCGATGATATAAACCATGCAAGTACAGGGACAATGATACAATAAACCGTTGAAAACTCACGAGAAAAAATATTACTTAAAACAGGCAAAAGTCTAGTTAGTGAAAACATACTTAGTACAAACCAATGCACACATGAGTTCAAGTACTCTTTTTTCGGAACCTCTCAAAATTACTCTCCGAAGAATGCATCAGTACAAACGCACACATAGATCGGTACAAGTACTCTGTTTTTTCTAACAGAAAAACAGCACAATGAGTCTCATCGTAATCCAAATTACTCTTTAACATTTGCGAATTTGAGAAAACATTCAACATGACTAAGTTTCGCATTTTCGATAGCTATCCAACGGTATATTATTTGCCCCATTTCGACAAACTTTTTTAAAAAATAATGTTTAAAATCAAATTTGACCGTATTCGAATTCGTTTTTAAACCATAAGGAATTAGAAAAACATTTCAATACGAAAATGTTGCGCATTTTCCACAGCTTTCCAACGCCGTATCATTTGCATCAATCAATCGTTTGGAAAAAATCGCAAAAATACATTTCGCCCAGACTTTCATTATGTTTAAAATTACTTTTAAATCGTATCGAATTAGAAAAAATAATAGATATATGAAAGATGCGGATTTTCACTAGCTTTCCAACGCCATCTTATTTGCTCAATTCCGACAAACTGTTTGAAAATTGAGTCCGAAATACGATTCACGTTTTCGGTTTTGAAGAAAACGGTTTTTCTAAAACTGCTCTTAAACCATGATGATTTTGCAAAAACGTTTAATATACTCAAAATATAATTGTCAAGAGCTTTCCAACGATATATTACATGCCCCATTCCGATAAAAAATTGCAAAAAAAAATTGAACTAAAGAAGACGATCTGTTAAACAGAAATGAAACCATCAGTTCAACCGCTCGAAATTAATCAGTACAACCATCTGAAATCGTCAGTTCAAGTAGGGTAACAGAATAATATTTTGTTACGCATAACAGAATAGC
>NC_041391.1:80132518-80136901 GCF_002162155.2 Triticum dicoccoides
ACTAATGGCGCACCAGCAGCAGGTGCGCCATTAGTAACTAGGGTTACTAATGGCGCATTTGCAGGTGGTGCGCCATTAATAACTTGGGACCAACAAGATATTTTGGACAGTCCACCTACCCACTCACTTTCCCCACTTCATTCTCCACCTCCTCCTCCAAGCTTGTCTCGGCTTCCTCCTCATCCTCACCTCATTTGCACCATAGATTCATCCAAATTAAGTGGTTAAATTACCTTTTTTGATAGGTAAGCAAGGGGGGAAGATATCTTTATGTTGTTCTCCCTCTCCAACAACGTGCACATGCACTTTTTGTGGCCTATCTAGATCTATGTATGTTCGTGGTGTTCCATATGTTCGTGGTGTTGCATATATGTTTGTGTTTGCAGGTACCGGTATTTGAAATGCGATAGTTGCCAATATTTTGCCGGAATGTTGATTCATTTCCGTTTCGGCGAGAATTTTGGTACTATGCATTCTTTTTGGTCCTATTTTTAGGGAAAGTCATGCCAAAATTTTTCTTGGTTCTAAAATATCATTTTGCTCTACCCCGCTGGCGACCATGGTCCGCACGATGACCGAAGGCATCGTGAATAGGTTTTTGAGCTCCGCGAAGGCCGAGATGCTTCAAAAGAACGAGACAGATATAAGATGTCCGTGTCGAAGATGCAAGCTGAAGAGCCTTATTGCGGACCCGGATTCCGGGCAGGTGCGGGACCACCTGCTCTTGCGTGGTTTCATTGATGGCTATCGGTGGCAAGGTGATGAAGATGACTATGAAGTCATCCATGGGGGCCGGGCAAGAAATGAGGAAGGGCAGCAAGACAACCACCGCGGCTCGGGCGGGCGAGAAGACGAAGAATCTCCAGGACATGATCACGACGGTGATGCTGTACACAGTCATCATGTAGAAGATGTAGGACATGATGATGAGGAAGATGCCGGAGCAGACGAAGGGCATGATCATGAAGATGAAGATGCCGGCGGAGCAGACGACGATGGACCATCGATGGGCTGGGTGCAGGACCCTCATATTCAAGAGCTGCTTCTCAAGCAGACAGATAACGCAAGAGCTGCCGCCCGAGAGAAAGCCAAGCTGGATCAACTGGAGATAGACGCAGTTACTCGATTGTATGAAGGATGCAGGCCCGAGGATACCCGCCTGAAAGTAACGCTCATGGCTCTGGAGATGAAGGTAAAACACAAAATGACCGACGCATGCTTCGATGAGAACATGACATTCTGGCGCGAACGTCTTCCCAAGGGGAACAAGTGCCCGACCAGTTTCGAGGAGGCGAAGAAAATCGTGTGTCCTCTGGATTTACCGCACGTGAAATACCATGTGTGCTTGAACAATTGCACCATTTATCGGGACGAGCACGTGGAGTCTAGCATATGTCCGGTGTGCGGCGTCACTCGATACAAGAAGAGGAAGAAAGCTCCTCGAAAAGTGGTGTGGTACTTTCCGATCACTCCTCACCTGCAGTGGTATTTCGCGGACCTTAAGGTAGCAAAGCTCCTGCATTGGCACGCGGATAGGGAGGAGAAGAAGCGAGAAGATAACGCAAATGATCCGGAGATAAATAAAAAAGACAAGATGCTGAGTCACCCAAAGGATGCGAGCCAATGGCAAGCGTTGAACTTCGAACACCCAGAATTTGGGAAGGATCCAAGGAACATCATGCTGGGCGCGAGCACCGATGAAGTCAATCCGTTTGGCAGCCAGAGAAGCACACATAGCACCTGGCCTGTGTTTGTGTGGATGTACAACCTTCCCCCCTGGTTGTGCATGAAGAGGAAGTACATTCACATGAGTATGCTAATTGAAGGGCCGAAACAATCAGGAAACGACATCAATCTGTATCTGGGGCTACTGAAAGAGGAGCTAGACACGTTGTGGAAAACGCCAGCCAATACGTGGGACGCCACACAGAAAGAATATTTCCCTATGAGAGCCGCACTGCTCACGACGGTGCACGACTATCTCGGTTACGGATATCTCGCGGGGCAGGTGGTCCATGGATTTTTTGGATGCGTCACGTGCATGGATGACACAACGTATCGGCAACTAGATAGAGATCCCCGGTCTTCGAAAACCGTGTTCATGGGACATCGAAGGTGGCTTCGCGATGATGACCCGTGGAGGAAACGCAAGGATCTGTTCGATGGTGAAACCGAACCCCGAAGACGACCGCGTACGAGGAGCGGCGAGGAAATAGACCAGTTGTTGAAAAATTGGAAAGATTGCCCACTGCCGGGAAAGAAGCAAAAGGCGCCAGAGCCGGGAAAGAAGCGAAAGGCACCAGAGCCGCTGCTGAAGGTATGGAAAACGAGGTCTGTTTTCTGGGACTTGCTGTACTGGAAGATCCACCGTGTGCCTCACAGCCTTGATGTCATGCATATCACGAAGAACGTGTGCGAGAGTCTGCTTGGTACCCTGCTCAACATGCCAGAGAGGACCAAAGATGGGCCGAAAGCAAGGGCAGACTTGAAATCAATGGGCATCAGGGAGGAGCTTCACGCTAATGATGATGATGATGATGAGGCGAAGCAGGACACATGAATTCGTCGCAAAGGCAAAAAGGCCAAGAAGACCGAAAATGACTACCCTCCCGCATGCTTCACTCTAAGTCAGGAGGAAATCGAGCAGTTTTTCACCTGCCTCGTAGGAGTAAAATTTCCTTACGGTTACGCGGGGAAGATAAGCAGATACCTAGACCCAGCGAAGCAGAAGTTCAGCGGGATGAAGTCTCACGACTGTCACGTGCTGATGATGCAGATACTTCCAGTTGCAATCCGTGGATCATGGACGCGCACGTCCGTGAAATGCTATTTGGCCTATGCAACTTTTTTGACGTCATCTCTCCGAAGTCGGTTGGCATGAGGCAACTCAGAAGGCTACATGAAGAGATCGTGGTGATACTATGCGAGCTTGAGATGTACTTCCCGCCCGCATTATTCGACGTTATGGTGCATCTGCTGGTCCATATCATGGAGGATATCATCCAACTCGGACCGACGTTCCTGCACAACATGATGCTGTTCGAAAGGATGAATGGTGTCATCAAAGGATACGTTCGCAACATGTCACGTCCAGAGGGAAGCATAGCCATGGGCTTTCTGACCGAAGAGTGCATCTGCTACTACACGAATTATCTAGGCATCGAGGACCCCATTGGTCTGCCCGTCAACAGGCACCTCGGCAGGCTCGCTGGATGGGGTCACCATGAGGGTCGCCGCTAAATGCATGTCGACTTCGAGGGTCGACTCGCCGACTTTGAAAGAGCAAACCTAGTCGCGCTACAACACATAGACGTGGTCGATCCTTGGGTGGTAGAGCACAAAACCTTTATTGAGAAGACGTACAATGACCGAGGCCAACAGAGGATGGACGGAGATATAATCAAAGAGCACAACTCATGTTTCACGCGTTGGTTCAAGCAGAAGCTTCTGTCGTACCCTTTACATGAGGATTCTTCCGTGGAAGAACAACTCATATTCGCCTTGTCACAGGGCGCCGAGCACAACCTGATGCCCTATGAGGCGTATGATATCAACGGATACACATTCTACACCGAGGACAAGGACATGAAGAGTGATGGTTATCAGAACTCCGGGGTAACGATGGAATCCTACACCGGTAACGACAAGGACAGATACTATGGAAGGATCGAGGAGATCTGGGAGCTGAGCCACGCTGGAGAGAAGGTCCCGATGTTCTGTGTCAGATGGGCCAAGAGCGTCCTAAAAGAAGACCGATATTTCACCACCATGGTTATACCCGAAGCCAAATCCAAGACCGCGGGCGCAAACATCACCGCGAAAAATGAGCCATGGGTACTGGCTTCCCAAGTGGACCAATGCTTCTTCATTACCGACACGTCAAAGCCAGTCGTGTTATCGTGAGGAGAGGCAAAAGGAAGATCATTGGAATGGATGGAGTAGCCAATGAGCAAGACTTCAACAAGTACGGTGACCCAAAGATCGAACATGACGACGACGATGAAGTAGCAGCATACACCACAAGAAGAAGCAGGGCCACCCTACCTAAAGGACGTCCGTTCCACAGAAGAACTCCATTTGCAAAAAAGAAGGGCAAGAAGATTGTGAACAGATAGCTAGCTAAGATCGATTGTATTTAAATCGTAGTCTTCATTTCTCGATTGTATTTCATGGGCACTTTAATTTTGAACTCATGAATATTTTTTAAATTTCATGGACACTCGATCTCGATCCCCCTCCATCTCGATCGCTATCCCACCTCGCCAGATCCGGTCCCCCTCACCGCCGAGCACCCCCCGCACCCTCCCCCGCTCCACCGGCCGCCGCCGCCGACCCCCCGCACCCTCCCCCCACTCCACCGCCGCCGACGACCCACCGCACCCT
>NC_041391.1:80137251-80185891 GCF_002162155.2 Triticum dicoccoides
CCCGCACCCTCTCCCCCGCACCCTCTCGCACCCTCCCCGGCCCGCTCCACCGTCACAAATGAATGCAACTAAAATTGCAAAAAAAAACAAATTTTATTATATTTTCAAATAACAAATTTGATGATATTTTCAAATAATAAATTTGATGATATTTTTTCATATTAATAAATATTTTCAAATAACAAATTTGATGATTGAGGGAGTCCCGGACTAGGGGGTGTCCGGATAGCCGAACTATCATCATCGGCCGGACTCCAAGACTATGAAGATACAAGATTGAAGACTTCGTCCCATGTCCGGATGGGACTTTCCTTGGCGTGGAAGGCAAGCTTGGCGATACGGATATGTAGATCTCCTACCATTGTAACCGACTCTGTGTAACCCTAGCCCTTTCCGGTGTCTATATAAACCGGATGGCTTTAGTCCGTAGGACGAACAACAATCATACCATAGGCTAGCTTCTAGGGTTTAGCCTCCTTGATCTCGTGGTAGATCTACTCTTGTAACACACATCATCAATATTAATCAAGCAGGACGTAGAGTTTTACCTCCATCAAGAGGGCCGGACCTGGGTAAAACTTCGTGTCCCTCGTCTCCTGTTACCATCCGCCTAGACGCACAGTTCGGGACCCCCTACCCGAGATCCGCCGGTTTTGACACCGACATTGGTGCTTTCATTGAGAGTTCCTATATGCCGTCGCAATCAGGAAGGATGCCTTTTCCCGTCTTTAAAGACGGCGCCGTCGTCAAGGGAGCTTTGGCTGCCGGCCAAACTATCCGGCTAGGTGGCTTTCTTATGACCGCCTGTTCGGCCACCGCTCCGACGGTGACCTCTCAGGTCATCAAAAGCGATCTTCGCGTCAGCTCGGAATTCGTCGAGCAGTTAGATCCGATTGAGCTCTCCTCCATAAACGAGCTCTTGGATCGCATCGCCGCCCTGGGAGTCGCTACAGACTACGATCAGATTGGGCTTAAAACCGATCTGAGAGAAATTAACTCTCCCCAGGATACCCACCACATTGTTGTGGTAGAGGAACAATGCGGCGACTCTTCTTTTATGTTGAAAACCAACTATGTCCGGATTCCCAATCCCTCCATGCCGGATTCCCGCGGAGGGACGGACGCTAATCAAATACTGAACCTAGAGTCAGTCATCGGACCAGATTCGTTGGAAAGCATCCAACAAACCAAGCTTCTAAATCCGGAAGCTTCTTGGCCTATGAGCCTCAGATCGGGCGGGTTTCCGAACTTAATTCCACCCGCCCACCCAAACATAAGCGATCTATCTCAAATACGGCAAGAGCCCGATGAAACAGTTCATCGTTACTGGGCCAGATTCCTCCTGGTTATGAACAGGATAAAGGACTGCCGTGAAGAAAGCGCGATTTGAATTTTCTGCAACAATTGCACGGACAAGGGAATCATAAACGCCATCAGTCATCGCGAAGTTACACGCTTCGCCGACCTAGCGACCATTGTACAAAAATACTATGCGATGGAGAGTGCCTGGAAAACCGAAACTAGGTTCTGGGACAATCCGGCCCTGAATATAACCCCAGTCTGAAATAAAAGAGTGCATCATACTCAAGCACCTGGGTTAAAAACCAAAAAGCAAAAACCCCATAAATGGTACAGAACCGTACTGGAGGGATGGCTCAACGGACCCTGCAAAATCCACAGTACGAAGCGTGCCACTCCAACACATAGCCTTCGAGCATGTTGGATACTACGACAGGTGGCCAAAAGTGGCGTAGGCTTTTTAGCCCCGGGCAACCAGCCCAGCAGTACCAGTACATTATTAACAGTCTTTGAGACTTTCACATCAAATAACATGAGGAAATGAACAATTCGCAGCCTCGCCGAAGTCTACCAAGTAGCAACAGCAAATCCATGGAGCAACACGGCTATCACCTTCAATGCCAGCGACGAACCTAAATTCCAAACAGCTAGAGCACCAGCCGCATTGGTCCTCAGTCCGATAGTGGACGGCTTTCGTCTTACCAAGGTACTCATGGATGGCGGCAGTGGATTAAACCTCATCTACGAAGAAGCCCTTCAAAAAATGGAAATTTACTGGAGCCGCATTGAGCAAAGCAGCACAACAATCAGGGGAATAATCCCTAGTCAAAAAGTACGCTGCACAGGAAAAATCACGCTAGATGTAGTGTTCGGCTCGCCGGACAACTACAGGTCCGAAGAGGTCACATTCCAAGTGGCCCCATTCGGCAGGGGATATCACGCCTTTTTAGGGCGAGAGACATTCACAATCTTCCAAGCTATACCCCATTACGGGTACATGAAGCTCAAAATGCCCGGACCCAATGGAATAATCACTCTTGCCAGTGATCCAGATACAGCACTCCGCGCCGAAAATAAGACAGCCGCACTGGCCCTAGAGGCATTATCCGAAGCCTTAGCGGCAGAGGAACTAACTGCGCTGCGCTCCACGGTGGATAGGGACGATGTGATACTCGATAAGAGGTCCAAGTCCACCTCTTTTAAACCAGCAGACGAAATAGTCAAATTCCAGGTCCATCCAACGGACCCCACAAAGACGGCCTCCATTGGGGCACAATTAAATCCTGATGTAGAAGCCGCACTATGAGAATTCCTTCGGGAAAATTGGGACATTTTCGCCTGGCACCCTTCAGACATGCCAGGAATCCCACGCAGGCTGGCAGAACACAACCTAAATATCCTAAAAGGATTCAAGCCAGTGAAACAGGCTCTTCGGCGATTTTCTGAACCAAAAAGACATGCAATGGGAGAGGAGCTAGCCAAACTCTTAGAAGCCGGATTCATCAGAGACATCAAACATCCGGACTAGCTAGCCAACCTGGTAATGGTACCAAAAAAGGACAAATCTTGGTGCCTTTGTGTCGATTTCAAAGACCTCAACAAGGCCTGTCCAAAGGACCCCTTCCCTCTCCGTCGCATCGACCAAATCATCGATGCTACCGCAGGGCACGATTCATTGTGCTTCCTCGACACATACTCCGGATACCATCAAATCAAGATGGCGGAAATAGACCAGGCTGCAACGGCATTTATTACTCCATATGGACCATTCTGCTTCAACACAATGCCCTTCGGACTCTAAAAACGCCGATGCAACATATCAGCGCATGATTCAAACATGTCTGGCCACCCAGATAGGCAAAACAGTCGAGGCATACGTAGACGATGTGGTCGTCAAGACAAAACACGTCGAAACTCTAGTAGACGACTTGAGGGTGACATTCGACAACCTCCGAGCATATGACATTAAGCTCAACCCGGAAAAATGTGTTTTCGGCATACCAGCCGGAAAGCTCTTGGGCTTCATTGTATCCGGTAGAGGAATTGAAGCAAACCCAGCCAAGATCCGAGATCTGTCACAATTGGATATCCCAAAAGACCTCAAGCAAATACAAAAACTAACCGGATGCGTGGCGGCGCTAAGCCGCTTCATCTCCCGTTTGGGAGAAAAGGCACTGCCCCTCTATCGCCTCCTCCGGTGCACCGAACATTTCGAATGGACGAATGCTGCCATGGCCGGACTCGAAGAAATTAAAGCCGTATTGGCAACAAATCCGGTCCTGGCCGCGCCCAACCTGGGCGAACCAATGCTATTATATATCACAGCAACACATCAAGTTGTTAGTGCGGTACTCATCGTCGAACAAGAAACAGAAGCGCACAAATTCCCTCTTCAAAAACCAGTGTACTACGTATCCATTGTCTTGACTCCATGTAAGTCCCGGTACCCACATTATCAAAAGATAGCGTATGCGATGTTCATGGCATCCCAGAAGCTGTGACACTACTTTCAAGAGTGTTCCATAACGGTAGCCTCCGAAGTACCTCTCAACGATATTGTAAACAATCACGAGGCAACGGGCAGGATTGCAAAATGGGCCATCGAGCTCTTACCATTTGACATAACCTACAAACCACGGCGAGCTATAAAGTCGCAAGTCCTGGCTGACTTTGTCGCCGAATGGACCGAAGCCGAACTCCCTAAAGAGTACGGCACATACTCCAATTGGATCATGCATTTCTACGGCTCCAAAATGTTGGCGGGCTTGGGGGTAGGCATCATCCTGACGTCCTCAACCAGAGACACAGTCCAGTACGTACTTCAAATAATGTACATGGACTCCAACAATGCAGCCGAATACGAGGCCCTTCTACATGGCCTCCGGATGGCAATCTCCATGGGTATTGAACGCCTAGAGGTGCGCGGGGATTCAAACCTTGCAATATCCCAAATAAATGGAGACTTTGACGTCAAGGATCCGAAAATGGCAGCCTACCGTAATGCTGTGCTAAAAAAGTCAGCCCGGTTCGAGGGACTCGAATTCCACCACGTAGCTCGGGATAATAACCAGGCAGCAGACTTGCTGGCACGTATCGGCGCAAAACGCGACACCGTCCCTCCAAACATCTTCCTGGAATGGCTCTTTAAGCCATCCGTATTATGGGAAGGGGAGTCCGGAAATAACAACCGGGAACCAATTGCACCACCCGACACAGAACATTCTGACACAATCGGTGGCTCAGCCAATGATATAACACCTTCAGCCCACGAAATAATGGCAGTAATTGCCCCGTGGACGGAACCATTCCTAGCCTACCTAATTCGGCAGGAACTTCCCGAAGACCAAAATGAGGCCCGCTGCATAGTTCGGTGCTCTAAAGCCTACAAGGTCCATGAGGGAGAACTTTATAAGAAAAGCACAACCGGAGTACTTCAAAGGTGTATCTCCGAAGAGGAAGGGCGGAATCTCCTGGCTAAAATTCACGCCGGACTCGGCGGGCACCACGCCGCCGCCCGGGCCCTTGTAGGCAAGGCCTTCCGTATAGGATTTTATTGGCCGACCGCCCGGGAAGATGCTCAGGACTTAGTCCAACGATGCGTCGGTTGCTAGCTCTTTGCTAATCAGAGCCACATGCCACCCACCGCCCTCAAAACTATACCCATTAATTGGCCGTTCGCGGTCTGGGGGCTTGACATGGTTGGACCCCTTAAAGGGGGAACCCACAAGCACAAATACTTATTGGTCATGGTGGATAAATTCACCAAATGGATAGAGGCCAAGCCGGTTAAAACGACAGAATACGGACCTGTGATAGACTTCATATCCGGGGTAGTACACCGCTTCGGCGTCCCCCACAGCATCATCACTGATAACGACACGAATTTCACGGCCGACGAGGTTAAACTCTGGTGCAAAAACATGGGCATCAAGCTCGACTACGCTTCAGTCTACCACCCTCAAACTAATGGTCAAGTGGAACGAGCAAATGGTCTAATCATGAGCGGCATCAAACCCAGATTAGTGCGGTCCCTCACGGAATCTAACACGCACTGGGTAGAGGAGCTCGACTCCGTACTCTGGGGTCTGCGGACCACGCCAAACCGCACAACCGGATTCACACCATTTTTTATGGTATACCGCGCTGAGGCAGTTTTGCCCTGCGACATAATTCATGACTCACCTCGCGTGCGCATGTACGAGGAAAGAGAAGCCGAGTTAGATCGGCGGGACAGTTTGGACGCTTTAGAGGAGGAGCGCGACGTGGCAAAATCCCGTTCCGCATTCTATCAACAGCAGGCTCGAAGAAATCAAAGCAGAGAAGTACGGGCCAAAACTTACAACATTGGCGAGCTAGTTCTACACCTGCCCGACAAGAAAAAGGACAAACTTAAGCGCAAATGGGAAGGTCCCTTCATCATTGACCAAGTCCTTACCGGCGGTGCATACCGTCTGCGCAACGCATCTGACAACCGACTCGATGCAAACCCATGGAACGCAGCGTCTCCGAAGATTTTATGCCTAGCGCCGGACTCAGGGTTCGTCTCCTTCCTCCGTCCACCTTTCATATTTTTTCGCTGTCTTTGTTTTCCCTCCTTTCTCCTCCCCTTTCTTCAGCACAACCCTCTTGAGGTCTGATCTGCGCTTTGTTCGCATTTACTCGATGTGCTACTCGCACTCGGTATACCTGGGGGCTTCTTTAACAGAAGCTTACTTATATGGGCTTCATGCCCAACACATGTGTCACACTTCTGCATGTACCTTTTGATCACCATTGTATGCATCGATATGACTTAAGTTTTGGCCAAGCCGGGTTGCCTGGCTCCTATGCTTACCCCTACGTTCCCGATTGTTCGGCTAGGAGGTAAAGGGAGCACCTCACCGATTGTTACTGCCGGGTTAGCCGGATGTGTACCTCAGACTGGGTGAAGCCGAAGGCTAGCGTTCTTAAGGGAATATTCGGTCGGTGACCTGAAAGATGATTTATTACTTACTTATTTATCTGCCCCCAGATGCTTTTTCTGCTATTTTCGCAGTCCGGACATGCACTTTAGGGCATGCCTCCCAGGGGAAGGAACCCTTAACGGAACTATTCTCCCTGGAAGATGTTTCTTACTAACCATGTAATATAACATAGCTAGTTGGGCACTTGTCTGATAAAGCAATTATGGCCCCTATGCCTTGTCTCCTTGCATGCCCCGGTTCTTTTATAACCGTCAGGGTATTCGGACACACTCCGGACTGTTGGGTCCCGAGGTTGAAGCGAAAAGGTCCGCAAAGGCAAACAATCTACAATCCGGCTAGAAGGCATTTTACATGTCATTTTAAAATTACATCGTCAAACTGACTGATTGTACTCCTCTTCAATCCCATCTAACATGCTGTCTAATTTACAGTCCTGTTGGGAATATTTCGCGGCCAGCTCTACTTGGCCGTACATCAAGCTCACAGGGATCTCCTGCCAATCAGGCCCCGCAGGTCCGACCTCGGCCATGTGGTTTGGGTCAGCCTTCGGGTACCGCGTATTCACCATGGCCCAGGCCTCCCTGGCACCTTGACGGCAGGCCGATATCTTCCATAGACGGAGAAGTCGCCGTACTCCCTGAAGCTTCTTAGCAAGCCCTCCAAGGCCCTCAGGTAGGGAGATGGATGGCCATAAGGCCTGAATGATGCCACTCATCGCGAAGTTGGTCACCCGTTGAACTGGGCATTTCCTCCATAGGGCGACCTGTGAGCACACCTATAGACATATTTCTGTCAACCGACTTCCTCACTGAACTCTTCTTTTCAAAAGAGTTTGCTCAAGCACTTACTATAGATGCCACGACGAAGCCGCTGATTCTCCTTCAAGGAGCTAGACAGCTGGGCCCGAACACCTTTTAGCTCTTCTCCAAGCTGGGTGTGGGCATCTTGGAGCTTGTTCCTCTCCTTCTGCACCTTCGTAAGCACCCTCTCGTCGGCCTTCAACTGGCGCTGTAGCTGTTGCTTGTCCAGATCTAGTCCGGCACCCTCTGCAATACTATTGCCAGACTATACACACACGCCGCACTTCATAAACTATTACTCTTTTCAAAATATGAATTACCAGCGGGGGTCTCTGTGGCTCCCCCAGCAGCGGCTAGTGCAGCCTCAAGTTGGGCCTTGCACTCTTGCAACTCATGGGACAGGTGGGTATTCTTCTCAGTAAGATCCTGCATAAAAAATGATCCTTAAATCAGTTAGTTTAACTATTTTAAGTCTCGGGGGCTACTGGCATATACAGCCATTAAAATTCCTTACCCGTATGTCCTTTACATACTGCTCCGTGGCTTTGGTTAAACCATCTTGAGTGGCACGGAGGTGCGCGTCTCCCGCATTAAAGGCATTTAACGCCTCAGGAGAGAAACACGCGTCACGAAGAACTGTCCGACGGCGCCTATGATTCATGGCGCTCTCCACCTCCGACCTGGTGGCGGACAACCTATCGGCATCCTTTGTTGGAGGAGCGTCCGGCTCGCGCCTTGCGCTCGCTTCCCCTTCCGGACCAGGCGTTGGAGCCTGGCTGGCGGAGGCTTGGTGGGCACCCTCTCCGGACTCAGTCCGGCGAGCGCTTTTCCTCCTGGAAGAATAATGAGCATTAATATGCCTCCCAGGAGTCTTTCCCTTAAAGGACAATGGTGCACCGTACCGTTGCGGCGACGTTTCGATTCGCGCCGCACTCCTCTTCCGCCTGCTAGGCCGCACTGACCTCGTTTGGTAAGTCGCCGCGGGCCCGGCTTCCTGCCGAGAAGGCACCTCCTGCCGAGCACCATTGGTGCACGGTGGTCAGAAATAAGCATTAAAAAAGTAACGGTGTCAGGACTTCGGTCGTACTCACCTGGGAAGCCGGACACAAACCGGGGTAGTCAGCCGTAATGGCGACTAAAGCATTATCTATGCTGAGCTGGTGGAACACCCCATCAATTAAATCCACCTTTATGTCCGGATCCTCTTCGGAGGCCGGATCAAGGGATCTTCCCGGATCCTCGGGTTGTGGAGCCGGACTATGTATGCCCTCCACATCCCGACGCAGTTCCTGCGTCAAAATCATAAAGTAAGGCATTTAACTTCGAAAGCACGGGTCGGATGAATAGACGTTCGCTTACCCAGCTCCGAGGGTTATTCATGGAGAACCCATTCAATGGGCTGGTCTGGAGAAAGCCCTCCTTCTCCCCCTTGTACAAGCCGGACAGGATCTTCACCAGATCCACGGCCGATCCTGGCCCCTTGCAGCCATGACGGGTGGCGTCGTTATCCCCGTTGAAGTCCCACATGGGGTGGCCCCTATATTGGAGCGGCTGCACCCCTCGCATAATGCACGTGGCCATGATTCCAATCATGGTCAATCCGGAGTGGGCCAGTAACCTAATCCGGCCCATCAGATAATGGACGCTCCTATCATCCTCCCGTTGAGGGCTCCGCGGGCGCCAACTCAGGCATTTCTTCAAGGGAGCATTGTTGAACTCCGGGAGTCCGATCCGAACTGGATCCGGCAGAGGGGCGTCCTCCATATAGAACCATTCCGAAGGCCAATCTTCGGACTCCTTCTTCGGGGTGCCGGATGGATATCCGGTCCCGGCGATGCGCCATATTTCGGCTCCGCCCACTTGATATATCGACCTCTCGTGAGAACGGGGTATGAGGCAAAACAATCTCTTCCACAGTGCAAAATGGGGCTTGATGCCCAAGAACAGCTCGCAAAGAGCTACAAATCCCGCGATGTGCAAAATGGAGGCAGGTGTAAGGTGGTGAAGCTGGAGTCCGTAGAACTCCAGGAGCCCTCGGAGAAACGGATGTATGGGAAATCCGAGTCCCCTTATTAAATAAGGGACAAAGCATACCCGCTCTCCTTTGGAGGGGTTGGGAACGCTCTCCGTCTGCTTTCCACCCCGGAAGGTGGCCAGTCCGGCTCGAACCGGAACCATGAAGACTGGGGGAAGATATCCCTCGGTTTGGAGTGCCACAAGCTCGCTGTGTGGAACTGAGCATCTCCCCCAATCTCCTGGCTTAGGGCTGGGAGCGCGAGAGGAGGAGCCGCGTCGACTATCCATGATAGAATGGATTTTTGTCAGAGGCGCTTCGATGAGTACTTGTGGAAGGAGGATGGTGTGAGTTGGATCTAGATCCTCGCCTCTCTTATAGGCGGCTCGTTCGCACGGCTAGGGGGAAAATGTAAAAATACCCTAGCTTTTCGCATTCATACGACACATGGAAGAAGGCCATTATTGGGTGTAGAAGCCAAGGAGCGCAATATTTATAAGGAAGCTGGACATTATTCGACAGGGACATGAAGTTTGAAGGAGAACCCGCCTTGCAACACCGAAAACAACATGCGCGCCGGACTCATCGTCATTGAAGCCTGGTTCGGGGGCTACTGAGGGAGTCCCGGACTAGGGGGTGTCCGGATAGCCGAACTATCATCATCGGCCGGACTTCAAGACTATGAAGATACAAGATTGAAGACTTCGTCCCGTGTCCGGATAGGACTTTCCTTGGCGTGGAAGGCAAGCTTGGCGATACGGATATGTAGATCTCCTACCATTGTAACCGACTCTATGTAACCCTAGCCCTCTCCGGTGTCTATATAAACCGGATGGCTTTAGTCCGTAGGACGAACAACAATCATACCATAGGCTAGCTTCTAGGGTTTAGCCTCCTTGATCTCGTGGTAGATCTACTCTTGTAACACACATCATCAATATTAATCAAGCAGGACGTAGGGTTTTACCTCCATCAAGAGGGCCCGAACCTGGGTAAAACATCGTGTCCCTCGTCTCCTATTACCGTCCGCCTAGACGCACAGTTCGGGACCCCCTACCCGAGATCCGTCGGTTTTGACACCGACAATGATATTTTTTAAAAATTATTACTGTTTTTATAAAAAAATATTATTGTTATGATTTAAACAAGTTTGAACATATTTAAACACAAATAAATATCAAACATCATTTTAAATGTTGTTAACATGGCAACAAACTACATATTATTTTTCTACATGAAATTCTGATCATCTAGCATATGTGACATGTTATATTTGGATGCATGGATAAAAAGATATGTGCAAACAAAAAAATGCATAAAAACAAAAATTGGGGAGCCTGGGAATCGAACCTAGGACCTCCTGGCGTGTGTGCTGCGTGCTAACCAATCGGGCTAGTGTGTGTGTTCTGATGGAGATACGGTTAGGTGGAATATAACCTGAGTGCTCGAACTGTAATAAAAAAAACATTCTAATGGCGCACCGCTGCGGGGTGCGCCATTGCTATCTAAAAAAAAGATTCTAATGGCGCACCGCTACGGGGTGCGCCATTACTAAGCTTCCCCCCACTCCACCTATTCCCTTCCCTCGCCAGATCCCCACTCGACCTAACTTTGCCCCCTCCGCCCCAACCGTACGCCACCGCCCCGCCTTGCTACGCCCCCTCTGTCCGCCGAGCCTGCACGCCATCGGCGATGCCGCTGCCTCTCCTTCCCCGCCTTCTTCTTCCCTGCCTTCCCTGCCTCTCCTTCCCCGCGAAGAAGCCGCCCGTCCATGCCTTGATCGAGCCCTCCCCCGCCGCCTCCGCGCCCCCACCACCACAGCTCCCCTGTGCCGCCGCCCCCGCGCCCCCTTCACCGACCTCGCCGTCCGCGCGCGGCTGCTCCTCCTGGCTGTGGTCTTGCGCAGGCCCCGAGCCCTAGGGTTCCGGCTCCAAGGTGGGTGGCAAGCTTGACGCGCCGCCTCCTCCTCGACGTGCCACCGCCTCCTCAATGCGCCGCCTCCTCCTCGACGCGCCGCCTCCTCCTCGACGCGCCGCCGCCCGCCGCCTCCTCGACGCTGGCGCCCTCCTACGGCAGCCTGCCGTTATCTCACAGGTGATTCCTCACCTCTCCCCCCTTCCCCTCCTTCCCCCTAGGCTACCTCCCGTGAGTACCACATCCCTCTTACCCCATGTTCTAGGGTTAGCAAAAGTCTGCAAATTTATAGTAGAAGATGTAATTCCCCTTGCCCGTTTTGATGTAGATGTATGTCTAGAGGCTTGATTCCGCTGGAGTAGCGAATATGAGCTCTACCTCATTCTCCCATTCTCTCTGTGGATGTAGGCGTTTGATTCCTCTTGGCTAGGTTTTGATTTCAGTGTGGATTTGTGGTCTGTATCGGTGGGGGTTGTGCTTCTTCATGTTGATTATTGTGACAATTCTTTCTAAAATTGTGATATAGTTAAGTGGAGTGCAGGTAGTGTTTTAGCCAAACCTCCCCCCTCTGAACTCATCTATTTAGTCATACATATGAAGCAACCAAATCTCTTTGGATGTGTGTGTGTGTGTGTTTGCTGGTTTGCCTTTTTTTTGCTTAGTTAGTGTGTCTTTCAGTTATTGTCTCTGTTCATGCTTATCTCTGCACAAATAGTTGTTACAACGGGCTATTGGAACTTTTTTTCGATGCTCACACTATATTAGGTTGTTTAATGTTTAGCTTGGTGTTATGTAGTACCTGTTTGTTCACTACATTTGGAGTATGGTTCTAGCTCACACTGTATTTGTAATTCTACTATAATATTGCACTATAAATCTATTGAAATTATACTGTTAATACACTACAATTAAATGTCTACTGTATTTACCTCCTCTTCTATACCTTGTACTAGAAGTCAGCAAAAGAATATCAGTTCTACTTTGCCCCCTAGTAGATCTGGTAGAGTAAGAAACTCCCCTTATAATGATGCTTTTCTCTAGAAAAAATGATCTTGGACTTTTTATGGTATTCTTTGTGGTATTAAGATGGAAACCTGGGATACTATTTCTGTTAGGAGATGGTGTTATATTAAGATGCATATATTGTTATGTTACGCAAATTGTATCATCTTGCCACTTAAGTCAGCCTTCCCTTTAAGCAGAAAATTCAGTTAGGAGCTACTGTCAAAAACTTGAGCTACTGTCAAAAAATTCAGTTAGGTACAGTTAGGAGCTACTGTCAAAAACTTGAGCTACTTTCAAAAAATTCAGTTATGGCATCTCGAATTATGTCAGTTTTGTTTTATAGCTAGAAGACCAAAGTGTTAGGAATTCTGTCCAAACTGTAGTTTTCAGTATTCTGTCCAAACTGAAAACTGTTAAAAAGACCATGTGTTTTTTGGTCAAAATCTGCATGTAAAACTGAAATAATCAGTCATAAATAATATCCTCAAGACCATGTGTTTCTTGGATTTCTGTAATGATGATGGATCATTATAAAGCATTGTACTCCAGTGTGTATGAAGGATACACAAATTTTAGCAACTTCTCTGATTTTATAAAGTTGTTTTTATATGGGTGAAACTTCAGTTGTTTTTAGGCTAGTGCAGGTTGTTGCTTTATTGTGATGCCTCTGAATTACTTGTGATCACATTGCGAAAGACTTGCAAAGATGATGATCATCTTTTATAGAAAACAATTTCTGTAAACACGTCAGTAACTTTACTAGTTTGCTGGGTTTTGTCTCCGACCATTGTGTCGTGATGAATTTGCAGGTACCCCGAGAGGCCCTTGAGTTTGCCGGAATGTCGATTAACTTCCATTTCGGCAAATTTGGGTACTCCATATGTCCTATTTTCAGCAAAGGTCATGCTGAAATTTTCCATGAATTTTAGCATGACTTTGCTAAAAATAGGACATATGGGGTACTTGCGACTAATGCATGGGCCGGGGTATCTTAGTACTTAGTTAAGTAGGATCAACTGCCCCGGCATTCTTGCTGGATTAAACCATAGGTGGCAATAGAGCCAAGTGATTAGGCCCAACTTAGAATTCTCCTTAGCATCGATAAACCCTAGATGATAAACCCAACATAGGTGGAAATAGAGCCAAGTGATTAGTGCCAAGTGATTAGGCCCAACCTAGGGTGCCTCGGCATCGATAAACCCAAAATGATGAAAACTTAACTTAGCATTTAGGGTGCCTCGGCGTCGACAAACCCTAAATGATGAAACCTTGGCTTCTATAGGGTGCCTCGGTGTTGATGAGAACCTAAATGATGTACGCTTAGGCTTTTAGGGTGCCTCGGCGTCGACAAACCCTAAATGATAAAAGCTTAGCTTTTAGGATGCCTCGGTGTCGACAAACCCTAAATGATGAGACCATGATCTTGTTCCTTGACAATAACCAACTTTTTGACCAAACTTTTTTTCCTATTTAGAGCGACACATGGCCCACAATGATGAGGCCGGCGGTTCGGGCGGCAAGCAATTCTGGGAGGAACAACCACACCGCTATGAGGACGCCGCGGAAGACACCGATCCTGACTACACAACCCCTAGTGGCGTCGGGGATGACACCACTGATGGTGTCGCCGAGGATGCCACCACCGATGGTGCCGCCGAGGATGCCACCACTGATGATGGCGGCCCACGCACAGATGGCAGCCAACCGAAGAAGCAACGGAAGGATCAGCGCCCGAATGCGCTCCGCACCATCTAGGAGGAATTTACTCAAGTGGACTCCGACGGGCATCACACGGAGTCCAAACATATAGTCAAGGGGTACTCGGTTCAGCTCGGGTGCATTCTCCGGAGCACCGTCTCGATCAACACCGAGAACCTTAGGTATAAGGACCAAGGGCATTTGCGCAACCTCCTCTACACGAAGTTGCATGAATGATACAAGTTCCCCACTGAATTTGAAAACACACGCCTCTCAGGGAATAAAATGAACAGTGCCGCCCTAACGAGGATGAGCACGGCCCTGTCTACTTGGAGAAGCGCGGTGAAGAGAATGATTGAGAAAGGTGACAGTTATGATAAGATCAAGGCGAAAAATCCTTCGATCAGCGAAGAGGACTACAAGGAGTTCAAGGTCAAGTGCGAGAGCAGTGCAATCTCTGAATCAAGTCAGTGGGGGAAAGAAATGCGGGAGTTGAACTTAGGGGAACACAAACTCGGTCCCAGCGGTTACAGAGTGGCGGAGCCTATATGGGACAAGGAGGACGCGGAGCGTGCCGAGCAAGGCCTACCGCCCCGCTTCGAGAAATACAGCAGTGACAAGCAGACCAGGAACTATGTCAGGGCCCGGTACAAGGAGGACCCGATAACAAAGGAGCTTACCACAGATCCGAAGACCAAGGTGCTTGAGCTTGTTCTGGCGAAGGAGACTGAAAGCAGTAGCGCGGGGTCGTCTCAGAGTACCCCTACTTGGGATGGCACTCTAAATAGGGCGTTGAACATAATGAAAAACAAGGATAAGCTCAGTAAGCCGTCGTCAGCTGGTCGTGTGTCCGGCAAAGGCTTGTCCACAAAATGGTCGTCATACTATACCGCTGGTGGGCGAAAGGAGAAAAAGACCAGCTCGGAAAGCCAGTCGCACGAGGTTGAAGAACCCAAGGCACAAGTGGCGCGGATTCCGGAGATTATCCAATAGCAAGTTCAACAACAACTGGGAACGACGCTCACCGGCATTATGCCTACCTTGATTCATGGGCTGACGACGTGGATTGCGGGTGGTCAACAGGGGCCGCCCCCGATTCCCAGCTTCACGGCCAGCAACTCGCAGAACGCGCAGACGGCGCCATTGGTGTCTCCGGCGGCACCATTGGTGTCACCAGCGGCGGCGGTATTGGTGTCTCCGGCGCTGGCATGGGCATTGGAGCTTAATGCACCCGGTGTACACCGGCCGACACCTCGCCAGCAAGCGGCCCCTCCATCAGTTGCACGCCCGCCGTTGGCGGTGCCTCAACATTAGCCGAGCTCGACGCCATCATCACGGTAACTAATTAAGCCTCTCGGCCGAGGACTTGATCTCCTTTTGCCTTTGACTGGGCATGCCTGACGCCCTACATGTTTTCGCAGGGCGCCGCCGATGTTCCATGCACTCTCCTGCACTTCGTGAACGACAAGTTGGTCGATGTCGCCAAGGGCAAAATAGTTCAACCGGGCAACCCCGTGTTCCACGGTAAACTGATGCCACCCACCGTGTATAGGGTTCAACTGGTTCGGGTGCTGCCAGGCTGCGACGAGTTGTTACCTCCAATTCGACCGGCTGGGGCCGACGAAGATGATCTGATGACCCTCAGCGCCTGCCTAAGCTGGCCCCTGCTTTGGCTGAAGAGCCAGATTCGTTTGAGGGCAGGGGACACCACCCCAAAGACAACACCACCAGTCGTGCCAGCGCCAAGCCATGTCAAGACCGCCGCAACGCTACTGGACATGCCAGACATCCCTATGGCACAGGATCCGAACATGCATATGGCACAGGATCTGGACGACGACGACAACGACGACGGCCGTACATTTAGCAATGTCGATAAGTACTTTGCCGAACCTGGGCACGATGACAAATTTTGCGAGCCTCTTTCTCAAGAACCCAACCCTACAAAAGACGACCGCAGTCTAGCTGGTACGATGGAGAAACCCAATTGCAATAGGCGTCATCTCGTGTTCAGTTCTTAGGAGACGCCTCCAGCTGCTGACTTCACCGAGCCTCAGATAGCCGAGGTGCGAAATATTATTAGCCCCAACACACTCAAGAAGGCAGTCTGTGAGAAGAACTCGGTCCCATTACAATAGAAGAAGAAGGGACAGAAAAGAAAGAGTAACAAGGGTGCGAGCCAGCCGACACCGAGTATGATCCGTGCTCAGGACGGGCCACCTTCACCTAAGGATATCTCGAGGAGGGTGCATGTGGCGGGTAGGGCGATGCTACCAACAAATATGCTCAATGTTGCAACCTGTGCTATGCGTAGTCTGCGTGACAGTATTCTTTCTTTGGAGAAGTGGCGTCTCAGAGAGAATGATGTGGCATACCCGGTTTTCATGGCCAAGGTGACAGAGGGCAAGGGCTTTGTGGATGGCGCCATCGGGGGTACGATTGTCCTGCGGTTTGATGACATCTTTGCTATGTTTAACCTTCATCCGCTGCACTACACCTTCGTTCGGCTATTTTCGCTGAGTATGGAGATGCGGATCATTAGAGACAAGACCCCGGACATCGTGATAGTTGACCCCTTCTACATGCATGCCAATATATTGGGCAGCGTTGGGGACCGGCATGTCGCGAGTTCTTACCTCGAAGGCGTCATTCTGGCAAACCCAGATAAGGATAACTTCCTCGTGCCTTACTTTCCCGAGTAAGTCATCCCCTAACCGCCCCGTAACACATGATTTCTTAGATTTCGATTGTTCTTTTTTTTCTAACATTCCATGTTCTGTGCAGCGACACACATTGCACACTCATCCTCTTAAGCTCGAAATATTCCATGGCCACGTATTTCGACCCGGACCGTGACTCCAAGATAGACTACACAAATACCAAGAAAGTTCTTGATGATGTTCTCCCCAGCTATGCCAAATCTGGAGGCACCTTCACCAAGCCAGTTCGTAGGCGGTATGGCGCGCACGTGTTCGCCCACAATACAAAGTTCTCCTGCGTCAAGCAGCCGCCTGGCGGTCAGAAGGATGCCTACTACGCCCTCCATCACATGTGGGCGATCGTACGGGACCATCATCACCTTCTTCTACCACATAATCTCAAAGATTGGGCCGCGAGCTTGTCGGCAATCCAGGACGCGGACATCAGACAAGAATTCTTTCGCATCCAGTCGGAGTTTGCGGAAATTATCCATCAAGATGTCCTTCGTACCTCGGGGCAGTTCTACCTCAGATATCAACCGTCCAACAGTGAGATAGACACAACGCTACAAATGCAGGCCGACAACGCCCGCGATTTCATGACCATCACGACAGACGGCGGCTTCATCCATGCTTCAGTCCCATTAATCGAGTCGAAAGTACTGATGCTATGTGTAGTTCTGAAACATTGATTGGCTCATGTTGTAATTAAACTTTAATGAACTTGTATGTCTCTTTGGTTTGGACAGTCATTCAACTTAGATGTAATCGATGCTATTTATTAGTAGGACCATGAATCGTGCTATTAATGTCTTGCTTTTCTCTTCCAATCCTTTTGTTGCATACTTATATATTGCTTATGTATTGTCTATTGTTTGGCTTGTGCATAGAGATGCCGTTGTATGTCGTGTACAAGGGTAAGGTTCCCGGAGTCTACGACGACTGGGAGGAGTGTTGGAGACAGGTTCACTGTTTTAGCGGTAACAGTTACAAAGGGTGCACCACTAGGGAGGAGGCGGAATCTAGATACGCCCGCTGTCTAGTGGGAGAGAGGAGGGAGCGTTGGAGGAACCGAATGAAGGCTAGTTTCATTATGATGATGCTCATCATGATGACCGCAGCTCTCTTCTATGTGATGGTAGTTTAGATGATCAATATCGACTTGTAATGTGAAGACAAACTCGCTACTCACGGTCTCGAGACTTATAATGTTCTATCTTTCTTCGATCTTTTGAATTCGGAGACTAATATGATGAATTGTATTCGGAGACTAATCTCCTATTGTATTCGATGAATCTGCTGTTGCTGTGTGGTGTTGTCTAAATTCTGTTCAATAATATATTTTGTAACCTGTGAAAATATCAGGAAAGAAAAAAAATAATCCCTAATATTCATACTAGTGGCACACCACACAAGACACTAATGGCGCACTGTGATAATCACACTAATGGCGCATCAAGCACTAGTGCGCCATTAGTATGCCAAAGCACATGGGTACATATGGCCCCCTGGGAGGCATTCTAATGGCGCACTGTGGGCTATACTAATGGCGCACTACGTGGTGCGCCATTAGAACGCCAAATACTAATGGCGTACCAGTGGTGCGCCATTAGAATTTAATTCTAATGGCGTGATGCTAGTGGCGCACCAGTAGTGCGCCATTAGTAGGCAAAACAGGTGCGCCACTACCATGCCTTTTCCTAGTAGTGTACGCCTACGCCCCTGGGCACGCCTCCCTGCCTCGTGGCCGCCTCGTTTCTTTCTTGACGTCCACCCCAAGTCTCCTGGATTGCGTTAATTCCAAAAATAACTCTCCCGAAGGTTTCATTCCGTTTGGACTCCGTTCGATATTCCTTTTCTACAAAACACTGAAATAGGCAAAAAACAACAATTTGGGCTGGGCCTCCGGTTAATAGGTTAGTCCCAAAAATAATATAAAAGTTAATAGTAAAGCCCATTAAACATCCAAAATAGGTATTATAATATCATGGAACAATAAAAAATTATAGATACGTTGGAGACGTATCAAGCATCCCCAAGCTTAATTCCTGCTCATCCTCGAGTAGGTAAATGATAAAAGTAGAAGTTTTGATGTGGAATGCTACCTAACATAATTCTCAATGTAATTTCTTTATTGTGGCATGAATGTTCAGATCCGAAAGATTGAAGATAAAAGTTTAATGTTGACATAAAAAATAATAATACTTCAAGCATACTAACTAAGAAATCATGTCTTCTCAAAATAACATGGCCAAAGAAAGTTCATCCCTACAAAATCATATAGTTTGGTCATGCTCCATTTTCGTCACACAATAGTGCCCTCATCATGCACAACCCCGATGGAAAGCCAAGCAAGTGTTTCATACTTTAGTAATCTCAAACTTCTTCAACCTTCACGCAATACATGAGCGTGAGCCATGGATATAGCACTATGGGTGTAATAGAATATAATGATGGGGGTTATGTGGAGAAGACAAAAAAGGAGAAAGTCTCACATTGACGCGGCTAATCAACGGGCTAGGGAGATGCCCATTAATTGATGTCAATGCATGGAGTAGGGATTGCCATGCAATAGACGCACTAGAGCTATAAATGTATGGAAGCTCAACAAAAGAAACTAAGTGGGTGTGCATCCAACTTGCTTGCTGACGAAGACCTAGGGCGTTTGAGGAAGCCCATTGTTGGAATATACAAGCCAAGTTCTATAATGAAAAATTCCCATTAGTATATGAAAGTGACAAAACAAGAGACTCTCTATCATAAAGATCATGATGCTACTTTGAAGCACAAGTGTGAAAAAAAGATAGTAGCATTGTCCCCCTTTTTTTCTCTTTTTTTGGGCCTTCCTTTTTTTATTTGGCCTTTATTTTTTATTTGGCCTTTCCTTTTTTTATTTGGCCTTTCCTTGTTTTTCATGGGACAATGCTCTATTAATGATGATCATCACACTTCTATTTATTTACAACTAAATGATTACAACTCGATACCAGAACAAAGTATGACTCTATATGAATACCTCCGGTGGTGTACCGAGATGGGCAATGAAACAAGAGTGACATGTATGATAAATTATGCATGGTGGCTTTGCCACATATACGATGTCAACTACATGATCATGCAAGGAAATATGACAATGACGAAGTGTGTCATAATAAATGAAACGGTGGAAAGTTGCATGGCAATATATCTCGGAATGGCTATGGAAATGCCATAATAGGTAGGTATGCTGGTTGTTTTGAGGAAGATATAAGGAGGTTTATGTGTGATACAGCGTATCATATCACGGGGGTTGGATGCACCGGCGAAGTTTACACCAACTCTCAAGGTGAGAAAGGGCAATGCACGGTACCGAAGAGGCTCGCAATGATGGTAAGGTAAGAGTGCGTATAATCCATGGACTCAACATTAGTCATAAAGAATTCACATACTTATTGCAAAAATCAACAAGTCATGAAAAACCAAGCACTACGCGCATGCTCCTAGGGGGATAGATTGGTAGGAAAAGACCATGGCTCATCCCCGGCCGCCACTCATAAGGATGACAATCAAAGAACACCTCATGCTTCAAATTTGTCACACAACGGTTACCATACGTGCATGCTACGGGACTCGCAAACCTCAACACAAGTATTTCTCAAATTCACAATTACTCAACTAGAACCACTCTAATATTACCATCTTCATATCTCAAAACAATCATCAAGTATCAAACTTCTCATAATATTCAATGCACCTTTTATGAAAGTTTTTATTATACCAATGTTGGATGCCTATCATATTAGGACTAATTTTATAGCCAAAGTAAATTACCATGCTATTCTAAAGGACTCTCAAAATAATATAAATGAAGTATGAGAGATCAATAATTGCTATCAAATAAAACTACCACTGTGCTCTAAAAGATATAAGTGAAGCACTAGAGCAAAATTTTCTAGCTCAAAAGATATAAGTGAAGCACATAGAGTATTCTAATAAATTCTGATTCATGTGTGTCTCTCCAAAAGGTGTGTACAACAAGGATGATTGTGGTAAACTAAAAAGCAAAGACACAAATCATACAAGACGCTCCAAGCAAAACACAAATCATGTGGTAAATAAAAATATAGCCTCAATTAAAGTTATCGATGGACGAAGACGAAAGAGGGGATGCCTTCCGGGGCATCCCCAAGCTTAGGCTTTTAGTCGTCCCTGAATTTTACCTTGGGGTCCCTTGGGCATCCCCAAGCTTAGGCTCTTGCCACTCCTTATTCCATAATCCATCAAATCTTTACCCAAAACTTGAAAACTTCAGAACACAAAACTCAACAGAAAATCTCATAAGATCCGTTAGTACAAGAAAACAAACCATCACTTTAAGGTACTGTAATGAACTCATTCTTTATTTATATTAGTGTTAAACCTACTGTATTCCAACTTCTCTATGGTTCATACCCCCCAAAACTAGCCATAGATTCATCAAAATAAGAAAACAACACATGAAAAACAGAACCTGTCAAAAATAGAACAGTCTGTAGCAATCTGTAACTTTTGAATACTTCTGGAACCTAAAAAATTCAACAAAATCATGAGATTCTAGGTAATTTGTCTATTAATCTTCTGCCAAAATAATCAACTGAAAAGCACGTTGCTGTGATTTATGAAAATTATTCTCATGCGCGCAAAAGTTTCTGTTTTTCAGCAAGATCAAGTTAACTATCACCGTAGGTTATCCTGAAGGTTTTACTTGGCACAAACACTAATTAAAACATAAAACCACATGTAAACAGAGGCTAGATGAATTATTTATTACTAAACAGGAACAAAAGCAAAGAACAAAAAATAAAATTGGGTTGCCTCCCAACAAGCGCTATCGTTTAACACCCATTTTAGCTAGGCGTTGATAATTTTAATCATGCTCACATGAAAGATAAGAATTGAAGCACAAAGAGAGCATCATGAAACACGTGAAAAATACATCTAAGTCTAACATACTTCCTATGAATAGGAATTTTATAGGCAGAAAAATTATCAGAGCAAGCAAAAACTAGCATATGCAAGGAAGCGGAAAGAAACAATAGCAATCTCAACATAACGAGAGGTATTTTAGCAACATGAAGATTTCTACAACCATATTTTCCTCTCTCATAATAATTACATGTAGGATCATAAGAAAATTCAACAAAATATCTGTCACATAAAATATTTTCAACATGATCCACATGCATGCGAAGTTGACACTCTTCCAAAATAGTGGGATTAACATTAACTAAAGTCATGACCTCCCCAAACCCACTTTTATAAAAAAATTCATAAGATCGAACATTCTCCAAATATGTGGGATCTAAAGTTGACACTCTTCCAAACCTACTTTCAATAATATTGCAAACACTATTATCAATCTCATATTCATCATGGGGCTTAAATAAATTTTCGAGATCAAAAGAAGAATCACCCCAATCACGATCATTGCAACAAATAGTAGACATAGCAAAACTAGCATCCCCAAGCTTGAGGTCTTGCATATCATTAGCACAATTGACATTAAGAGAATTTATAATAACATCATTGCAATCATTCTTTTCATTGAAGGAAGTATCAAGTATGGGTGCACTAGGAACGATCTCATGTTTAACATAAGGAACTATAGCAAATTCATCTACATAAATATTGGCATCTTGGCCACAAGAATAGCAAGCATCATGTTCATCAAGGGATATTTCAATCAAATTATTGGAATCATAATTATCTATGGATTCATGCATATCATTATTTTCTCCCAAAGCAACGGTCATTCTTTCAATAAGTTCTTTGACATAGACATTATGAGCATAGTTTTCATAGCAATATTTAAGTATGTCAATTTTTTTAGATTCGTAGAGAGTAATATCATATTTTTCAATCAAAGAAGCAACTTCATAAGCACCCTTAACAGCAACAAATTCTCCAATTTGTCTGATATCATAGTAACTATAAACACCTTTGGCATAAGAATATAGGATTTCATTATCATTAAACTCACATAGGTAGGGAAGGTGTTCTTTAGGGTTCTTAGAGCAACAAGTAAAATTATAAATTTCACAAAGATTCCAAGCATAGCACAACAACTTGTTTATTTGATCCCATAAGAGTCTCCCTTTTTCAGACAAATGGTGACGCACAAAATGAGCATGCTCATCTAAAGATTTCCCCTCAACTAAACTAGTTGGGATTTTAGCACGAGCACAACTAGATCGAAGATGATCCAAGTAGAACACTTTTTGTGGATCCATATCAATAGATTTTTAGCAAGCAAGATGCAAGCAAATAGAAGGCATATGGAAATACAAACAAAAAGATAGACGGGAAGAAGGCGAAGAAAAGTAAAAGGTGAAGTGGGGGAGAGGAAAATGAGAGGCAAATGGCAAATAATGTAATGCGAGCGATCAGGGATTGTGATGTGTACTTGGTATGTCTTGACTTGTGCGTAGACTCCCCGACAACGGCACCAGAAATCCTTCTTGCTACCTCTTGAGCATGCGTTGGTTTTCCCTTGAAGAGGAAAGGGTGATGCAACAAAGTAGCGTAAGTATTTCCCTCAGTTTTTGAGAACCAAGGTATCAATCCAGTAGGAGGCTACACGCAAATCCCTCATACCTACACAAACAAATAAGAACCTTGCAACCAACGTGATAAAGGGGTTGTCAATCCCTTCATGGCCACTTGTAAAAGTGAGATCTAATATAGATAATAAGATAAATATTTTAGGTATTTTTATGATATAGATTGGAAAGTAAAGATTGCAAGATAAAGTAGATAGGAAACTTATATGATGGAAAATAGACCCGGGGGCCATAGGTTTCACTAGTGGCTTATCTCAAGATAGCATAACTATTACGGTGGGTGAACAAATTACTGTCGAGCAATTGATAGAAAAGTGCATAGTTATGAGAATATCTAGGCATGATCATGTATATAGGCATCACGTCCACGACAAGTAGATCGAAACGATTCTGCATCTACTACTATTACTCCACACATTGACCGCTATCCAGCGTGCATCTAGAGTATTAAGTTCATAAGAACAGAGTAACGCATTAGGCAAGATAACATGATGTAGAGAGATAAACTCAAGCAATATGATATAAACCCCATCTTTTTATCCTCGATGGCAACAATACAATATGTTCCTTGCTGCCCCTGATGTCACTGGGGAAGGACACCACAAGATTGAACCCAAAGCTAAGCACTTCTCCCATTGCAAGAAAGATCAATCTAGTAGGCCAAACCAAACTGGTAATTCAAAGAGACTTGCAAAGATGACAAATCATACATAAAAGAATTCAGAGGAGATTCAAATATTGTTCATAGATAATCTTAATCATAAACCTGCAGTTCATCGGATCTCGACAAACACATCGCAAAAATAATTACATCGAATAGATTTCCAAGAAGATCGAGGAGAACTTTGTATTGAGATCCAAAGAGAGAGAAGAAGCCATCTAGCTAATAACTATGGACCCGAAGGTCTGAGGTAAACTACTCACACTTCATCAGAGAGAATATGGTGTTGATGTAGAAGCCCTCCGTGATCGATTCCCCCTCCAGCGGAGCACTGGAAAAGGCCCCAAGATGGGAACTCACGGGTACAGAAGGTTGCGGCAGTGGAAATAGGGTTTCATGGTGCTCCTGGATGTTTTCATGGTAGGTGAGTATATATAGGTGAAAGAAGTCAGTCAGGGGAGCCATGAGGGGCCCACGAGGGTGGGGGGCGTGCCTACGCTCCTGGGCGTGCCTCCCTGCCTCGTGGCCGCCTCGTTTCTTTCTTGACGTCCGCTCCAAGTCTCCTGGATGCGTTTGTTCCAAAAATAACTCTCCCGAAGGTTTCATTCCGTTTGGACTCCGTTTGATATTCCTTTTCTGCGAAACACTGAAATAGGCAGAAAACAAGAATTTGGACTGGGCCTCCGGTTAATAGGTTAGTCCCAAAAATAATATAAAAGTTCATAGTAAAGCCCATTAAACATCCAAAACAGGTAATATAATAGCATGGAACAATAAAAAATTATATATACGTTGGAGACGTATCACAGCACCTCACGCTCCTCGAAGACCTGAAGGAAACATTCACCAACCTGCGCGAATACAAAGTCAAGCTCAACCCAGAGAAGTGCGTTTTTGGCGTCCCGGCCGGAAAGCTACTCGGCTTCCTCGTCTCGGAGCGCGGCATTGAGGCGAACCCGGAGAAGATCAAGGCCATCGAGCGCATGCGCAAGCCAGATCGGCTGCACGATGTCCAGAAGTTCACCGGCTGCTTGGCCTCGGTCAGCCGGTTTCTCAATCGGCTGGGCGAGAGAGCCTTGCCCATGTATCAGCTGATGAAGAAGACGATGTTGTTCGAATGGAATGACCAAGCGGACGAGGCTTTCCGGGACCTCAAGCGCATGCTCTCCACCGCATCGGTCCTGGCCGCACCGGCCGAGAAGGAGTCGTTGTTGCTCTACATTGCCGCGACTTCACAGGCGGTCAGCACATTGATGGTGGTCGAGCGACTAGAGAAGGGCAAGGTCCAAGCCGTCTAGCGCCTAGTCTACTACCTGAGCGAGGTGCTTTCCACCTCCAAGCAGAACTACCCGCACTACCATAAGATGTGTTGCACTGTGTACTTCAGCACCAAGAGATTGAAGGAGTACTTACAAGAGCATGTTGTCATCATAGTCAGCACGCCCCCCCTTGGCGAGATCGTCGGGTGCCAAGATGCCTCTGGCTGGGTCGCCAAGCGGGCGCTCGAGCTAGCCGGCCGCACCATCCTCTACGAGCCCCGCACCACGATCAAGTCCTAAGCCCTGGCCGACTTCCTCGTCGACTAGACCGAGACCCAGTACCTGCCACTGCCGCCAGACTCGATGCACTAGCACATGCACTTCGAAGGCTTGAAGATGCGTCTCAGCCTAGGGGCCGGTATTGTGTTGTCTTCCCCGAAGGGCGAACAACTTTGCTACGCACTCCAGATCCACTTCGCCGCCTCCAACAATGTCGCCGAGTATGAAGCCCTTGCGCATGGCCTCCGGCTTACCAAGGAACTCGGCATCCGGCGCATCCTGTGCTACGGCGACTTGGATCTGGTGGTGCAGTAGTGCTCCGGTGAGTGGGACGCCCGCAACCCGACATGGCGAGCTACCGCTTCCTCGTCCAGAAGCTGTCTGGATTCTTCATGGCTGCGAGTTCCTCCATACCCCGCGCATGGAAAATGAGGCGGCCGACACGCTCGCCAAGATTGCCTCATCTCGACAGTCCATCCTGTCTAGCATATCCCTAGAGCACCTGCACAAGCCATCCGTCAAGCCGTCTCCGGACTCTGAGTCCATCTATGTTCCAGACAACCCGGCTGCACCTCAACCCGGCCCGGGGACTGCCGAACCCAGCCCGGGGGCTGAAGCCGTCAATCCGGCCACCGTCGCCCTCGATGCAGCCTCCGCCATCCCCGACCCGGGGGCTGCTCAACCCGGCTCAGGGGCTACCACCCCGGAACCTACCCTGCTGGTCGTCTTCGCCGTAGTGATGGCTGAGGGAGTCCTAGATAAGGGGGTATCCGGACAGCCGAACTATATGCATCGTCCGGACTATAGAAGCATCGAGGTACAAGACTCAAGACTTCGGCTCGTGTCCGGATGGGACTCTCCTTTGCGTGGAAGACAAGCTTGGCGATCCGGATATTATATTTCCTTCCTTGTAACCGACTCCATGTAAACCCTAGCTCTCCGGTGTCTATATAAACCGGAGAGCATGGTCCTTAGAAGGCCGATCACAATTACAATCATACCATCATAGGCTAGCTCTTAGGGTTTAGCCTCTACGATCTCGTGGTAGATCTACTCTTGTACTACACATATTTTCAATATTAATCAAGGAGGAAGTAGGGTTTTACCTCCATCGAGAGGGCCCGAACCTGGGTAAACATTGTGTCCCTTGCTTCCTGTTACCATCAGCCTAAGACACACAGATCGGGACCCCCTACCCGAGATCCGCCGGTTTTTACACCGACATTGGTGCTTTCATTGAGAGTTCCTCTGTGTCGTCGCTTCGAGGCTTGATGGTGTCTTCAATCGTCAACAACACGGTCCAGGGTGAGACATTTCTCCCCGGACAGATCTTTGTGTTCGGCGGCTTCGCACTACGGGCCAATTCGCTTGGCCACCTAGAGCAGATCGACAGCTACGCCCCTGGCCACCAGATCAGGTTCGGAAACTTGAACTACACGACGGATATTTACGGAGACTTGTTCTTCGATGGATTCGGCCCTGTGCCAGGAGCACCGGACGGTCACGGAGAGCACGGCCTAGACCTGCTATCGGATAATGCTCGGAACATTATCGCTGCAATAGCCCCGGATCTAAATCCGGAACAGGTTGCGTTGCCCAAGGATGGACGGGGAGACCCCACCCCGAAGGCCGCATACCCATCGGTGGTGGAGCCGAACACAGGTCTCACCTCTGTGGAGGCCTGTATCCCCGGGCCCCCGGACTCGTATCCGGTTGTTGGTCCCGGTCAGCACGCTCTTGAGCCAGCCGAGCCAGTTTGGGCTCCGGTAATGGAGTTTACCGCCGCGGACATCTTTCAGCACCCGCCCTTTGGCGACATGCTGAACTCATTAAAGTCTCTCTCTTTGTCAGGAGGCTCTGGGCCAAACTATGTCCGGCTTGAGTGGGAAGTAGGCGACAAAGAAATTCGCTACCCACCCACCACCCACTTCATTGCCACGATCGACGATTTAACCGACGTTCTTGACTTTGACTTCGAAGAGATCAACGTTATGGACAATGATGCAGGAGACGTACAGGAGCCACCGCTCACAGGGCGATGGACAACCACCCTTCATACGACATACATATGGCAGACACTATAGAAGAAACCAATGGCGACGAGGCAGTAGAGGATAACCCCTCAGGAGAAAAAGCAAAGCATGGGCACCCTCGGCGCCGCTCCAAGCTCCGCCACATCAATACCGGCTCCGGAGGTGGAATCATCTTGGATGGTGCCGAAGAGGAATACAGCCCCGATCAGCCTACCTTCAAGCAGGCCGGACCAGCTACGGTGGGATACTTGGAGAGGGACGACTATACACCCCCCTCCGAAGACGAGGTAAGCCTCGGAAATGACTAATTTGGTGTGCCTGAAGACGTAGTGGAACAAGTTCGCTTTAAGCGATGACTCATAGCCACGACAAAGAATCTGCAAAGGAAGCAAGAGCAGCTTCAAGCTGACCGAGATTTGATAGCGGATAGGTGGACCATGATCCTGGCTGCCGAAACGTAAGGATTTGACCACCCTAGTAAAGGGCATACAAGGCACAACTGGCTACCTCAACCTAAGAAGGAGAACCAATGGCACACAATCCGACGTCCACAGACCACCACGGTCAAAGACAGCAAAAAGGATACACAAAGAGGCATCCTAAAGCTTCGGTGCAGCGGTCATAAATGTCAAGCCAAGGAAGCTGGCGCCAAGTCCAGCAACCACCAGTCTGGTCAACGGACAAAGATCAGCTCAAGCCTATTCGGCCCGGGCCACATACTTGATCAACCGTGTGCAATTCACGGTACTCCTAGAAGGACGGCAAAGCATACCAATGAGCATGCAGAATCTTCAAAACAAAGCGACCGGTCGTGTGCCGGAAACAATGCAGGCGTCTAGTCAAGAGACCCCCAGGGCACAAACAATACGGCCGATCGCCCCCCTATCATATAAACCGCAGCAATTCAATTGCCGCACCCCCAGGCCTAGTGGTCTAGGGGCTCCATAACACATAAAGCCATCATGGGTATGAATTTGCAAATAAAGACGTCAGGCGCAAAGGCCAAGTTCATTGGCCCACCGCTCTAACGATTGTTCTCAGATAACCAAAAACCGCCACGTCATCAGCGCATTCCCCTCATACGGTAACTCACCATCTGCTAACACGATGAACCATGCTGACTAGATTCCACGTGGTAGGCCATAAGGCCAAAATCAGTGATATACTCACGCCTACGTACAAGGCCAAACCCCGCCACTAGAGCGGAAATCATACAGCTGCCAGAGTAGCAAGTCATGCATATCTATCAATATTTTGATATAACAACCAACTATCCGAACACCAACTGAGGAGTCTGGGCTACTTCTCGGAATAGCGGCTGGGGTCACCAGGGCCCGATCAGGAACCTCTAGACCAACCACGGGAGGATGCTCGGCTGCCTCCAAACATTTACCTTTACAAACCAACTTTTATGCAGAACAGGATTAGCGGCGTGGACTTGGCCCAGACACACAAGGACAGGACCATGCAGGTAGAAGGCAGTTCGGATCTATTTTTGATCCATTCACAGCCCCCTCCAGTCTGGCCATCACAGGTTCCGCCAAAAACCATCCCTTTCTCATAATCATAAATCGCACTCATACGCATAGACATATCATCCTACAGCACTGCGTAGACTTAAATAACATGCAACGGCCGTCGTTTGTCATCGACGCCTCTTTGCCACAATACGGCAGCCATGCTTCATGTTACGCCTGGTTATGCGAGGGGATGCACAATACGGCAACAAAGTCCGACCACCTTTTCGGTCGCTCGGCACCCCAAACTTATAGCACTATATGCATCGGCTCCGAATCATGTCTTGGGTCATTGGTTGGGTTTGCCTGGCTCCCATGTTTGGTTACCTTACGTTCCGTTCCGTCGGCTAAGGTAGCGCTGGGAGAACTACTGTGATTGCGTCCCGGTTCAGCCGGACAAGCGCCTCAGTAGAGAAATCCGAAAACCGACTGTCATGATGCTGCGAGAGCCGGTCAGCTGTTCGAGAGGTTGTAAAATCCTTAAAGATTTATTCCGCAGAACGCCACTATAAAATGCAGATTGCGACGGATCGGTCTTCCGATCAGGTGCCAATAGAGCCCCTAGTACGGCCTTCCGAACACTAGGGGTTGCGCCGACCATACTCGAATTCCTGTGGCTAAGTGAGAGTAGTAAAGCCCTATAGTTCGATTGCCTAGTTCATGGTGCGAAACACCTCCTTATAAGGACCCAATCATGGGATAAAGAGTGTTCAGAAATAGCCCGAACACCCCCGTACTTCTCACGTGGGGGCTAAAGCCGACGACTGGCCAACTCTCAGAATTTACATACAATAAACAACCGCAAAGGAAGAACATATGTTCAAACAAAACAGACAACATATAATAATAGTGCCATTATCCCATATTACAAACATTGGCAAGGATGCCCTCAGGGAAATATAATGTCTTTGGTGCACTTATCCGCCGCCAGGCGGGCACCCTTCATTACACCTTCCTAATACAGTTCGGGCTTGCGATGCTCCTTACCCTCCGGTGGCCCCTCAGTTATCAGCTTCTCCGCATCAAGCTTCCCCCAATGCACTTTCACATGGGCAAGCGCCATGCGAGCACCTTCTATACAGACTGATCGCTTGATCGTATCAAGCCAAGGACAGGCGTCCACAATCCGCTTCACGAGTCCGAAGTAACTTCTCGGAATTGGCTCTGCAGGCCACAGCCGGATAATCAAGTCCTTCATGGCTAGTTCGACCGCCTGGTGCAGTTTGACCAGCTGCTTCAACTGATCGATAAAAGGCACAAGATAGTTCGGCGCCAGATACTGCGACTAGAAGTTCCTCTCAACAGACTCCCTCACCTCGGTCCGGTTGAATTGAGCAGCATCTGATATGCTGCGAGGCAGATCCGCAAATGCCCCTGCAAAATCAAGAATTCACCTTGCCGCTTAGAGTTCTTCGCACTATAACATAATAATGGCCATAGATACAATAGGCCTTACCAGCCGCAACTTTCCGGGCCTCCTGAATGTCCCGTACATCACCTCGGGCTTCTTCCCGAGCATCTTCCGCGGCTTGAAGAGCTTGGGCGAGTTCGGATTCTTTCCCTACTAGACTCTGCTCCAAGCTCTCGCTTTTCGTCACAGCCTCCTGGAGCTTCCGCTCAGCTGTAACGACCCTGGCCTCGTGTTTTTCATGAAGCACCTGTTCGGCGGCAGCCTTCTCGCGGGCATCAGCCGCCGCCTTTTTTAGTGCCTCATATTCGGCACTCGCTCCTAGGGCGTATGACATACATACTTTTCAATAAGCACACTTATTCATTTGTGCCCAATGCAAGACAATGTTTAAACATACCTTGCTTCTCTTCTAATTGCTTCTTCACACAGCCAAGTTCTTCTTCAGCCCGTTCTAGGCTCTGCTTCAGTTCAGACACTTCCGCATCATGAGCGGCGGTCCTCTCCACAGACGCCTGTTTTCAAACAAATGGGTATACATCATTAAACAAAGGTTCCCATTACAATAGAGGGTTTGATCCCCTGCCCGGCTCTCTTTTTCCGGACAGTGTATCAGGGGCTACTCCTCATATCATGATGATTCTTTAATGGTTCCTTAGAAACCATACCTCAAAAGCCTTTATAAGGCCAAGACATGACTCATTCAGGTCGCCGGCGGAGTAGTCAAACCTCCCTCCATGGAAGGTGGCCGCTCGCCCAATCCTGGAGCCCTAGAGGCCTCCCGAACCTTATCCGGCTCTAAGTCTCTTTGAGACAACACCTCAGTGTCGTGCTCGGACTTTGGAAAAGGAGTCCCCGGAGGCATCTCGCTCGCCACAGCATTCGAGCTCAACGAATCCTCTGATGAGGACTGTCCAGCAGGAGACTACACCGGGTTGTATGAGATGTGGCGACAGTTAAAACTACTATGCCCAGACGACCCTGGATACATAGGCGTATTCGGATTTCGGTTACTTACGATTTTCCCAGGGGCTGGGCCTCGGGATCCCAGTCCGGGCTGTTATCGGCAGCCGGGGTGGATGCCTCTGGAGGGGAACCTCGCCACCTCTTGGGCTATTCGGCCTCCAGGGACGAGGAAGCTACACGCTTCTTCCCACTTGCAGAGCGGGGCTCGTCCTCTTCTGCTTCCTCCTCTTCGTCTTTGGAAGAAGGAGCGTCGCGGGAGCCTTCGGATCTGGCGTCCGGAGCCTCGCAACAACGGAGGCCACTCCGAGTCTTCTTGACCTTCTTGGAGGCCTCCTTCTTGGGCGCCTTGTAAGGCACAGGGACCAGCATCTTCGTTAGAAGAGGTCCGGCCGGTTCCTCCGGCAGTTGGGCCGGACATTATATCCACTCCACCTTCTTTATCCATCCCTGAGGTCACGACGAGACACGATTAGAATTTTTCCTCAGGATATGCCAGCTGAAGCATGGATGGACATGGCGTGGCTGTAACTTACTGGGCTTGGAGAATGGGATAATTGATACCCCCGATCCTCGGTGGAATCCGGCCATTTTTCGGAGTTGAATAGCACCTTCCAGATATCCTCGTGGGAGTAATCGTAGAGCTCCCGGAGGGATTGGTGCTCGGCTGGGTCGAACTCCCACAAAGTGCAGGCTCGACGCTGGCAAGGGAGAACCAGGTGAACTAGCATCACCTGGACCACGTCAACAAGTTTGATGTCCTTGTTAAGCATACTCTGAATGCGCGTCTGGAGCAGTGACAGCTCATCGGACGAGCACCAGTTCGGGCCCTTCTTAGGCCAGGACGTGAGCCGCAGTGGAGCTCCGGACCTGAACACAGGAGTTGCAGCCCACTTTTCGCCGCGTGGTTCGGTGATGTAAAACCACTGCTACTACCACTCCTTGACGGAGTCGTTGAAGGAGCCCTTCGTCCAAACTACCTTAGGCATCTTGCTCACCATGGTGCCGCCGCACTCGGCGTGTCCACCACTCACCACCTTGGGCTTCACATTGAAAATCTTCAGCCACAGGCCGAAGTGAGGCGGAATCCGGAGGAAGGCCTCGCATGCGACGATGAACATCGAGATATTGAGAAAAGAGGTGGGGGAAAGATCATGAAAATCAACCCTATAGTAATACATGACTCCACGTACAAATGGGTGGAGGGGAAACCCGAGCCCACAGACAAAATGGGGAAGGAACACGACTCTCTCGTGAGGCTCCGGAGTAGGGACAACCTGTCCCACCGGAGGGAGATGGTGGCCAACCTTCTTGGCCAGATACCCAGCTTCCCGGAGCCTCTTGATATCCTTCTCCCGAACGGTAGAGGCCATCCATTTGCCTCCTGCTCCGGATCCGGACATCTTTGGAAAACCTCTCTTCGATGGAGAAGTAGAGCTCTTGGGCGTTAGGGCTCGAGCAGAGGAGAAGGCGTGGGTAAAAGAGGAAGGGACCTTGTCTCTTTATAAGAGAAGGTAAGAGCTTTTTACGCCTCCCCACTTGCCCGGTGGAACCCTCTCACCTCCTACTCGCCGTGATTAGCGGTGCGGTTGGATTACCCGTACCCGTATTGATGAGAATCCCGTGATAAGGGGACATGATCTTCGCTTTGACAAGACATGCTGAGGAAACCGGCTCGCAATATACACTGAGGCTGGGCGTGGGAGAACAGCTCGGATAATGACCTAACCGTAATGGCGTATCGCGTCGTCTAAAAAGTTGTCAGCTGAAGTATCATTCTCTCTATGATGTTATGTGAGGATCATTTTGCAGATCCGGACACGGCCTACGTGTTTGATAATAACCTTGGAGTATTCGGAAGGAGGAACCCGCCTTGCAATGCCGAAGACAAGACTGCGCGCCGGACTCATCGTCATTGAAGCCTGGTTTAGGGGCTACTGAGGGCGTCCTGGATAAGGGGGTATCCGGACAGCCGGACTATATGCATCGTCCGGACTATAGAAGCATCAAGGTACAAGACTCAAGACTTCGGCTCGTGTCCGGATGGGACTCTCCTTTGCGTGGAAGACAAGCTTGGCGATCCGGATATTATATTTCCTTCCTTGTAACCGACTCCATGTAAACCCTAGCTCTCCGGTGTCTATATAAACTGGAGAGGATGGTCCTTAGAAGGCCGATCACAATTACAATCATACCATCATAGGCTAGCTCTTAGAGTTTAGCCTCTATGATCTCGTGGTAGATTTATTCTTGTACTACACATATCTTCAATATTAATCAAGCAAGAAGTAGGGTTTTACCTCCATCGAGAGGGCCCGAACCTGGGTGAACATTGTGTCCCTTGCTTCCTGTTGCCATCAGCCTAAGACACATAGATCGGGACCCCCTACCCGAGATCCGCCGGTTTTGACACCGACAACGGCTCCATCTTGGGCCCTGCCCATCTCAAAGTTCCTGGAAAATGGGGTCCTCCCCATGGACAAGACCGAAGCCTGACAAGTGCAGCGCCAGGCGTCCTCTTAGAGCATCATCAACAATGAGCTTGTCAAGTGCAGCTCCACCGGTGTGTTCCAATGCTACGTCGAGCAGGAGCAAGGCATCGAGATCCTCCTCGACATACACCAGGGCGAGTGCGGGCACCACACCGCCTCGCGGTCCCTAGTGGCCAAGGCTTTCCGCCATGGTTTCTACTGGCCCACGGCCCTCCAAGACATCGAGTCACTCGTCCTCAAGTGCAGGGATGCTAGCGCTTCAGCCAGTGCAGCCACCAGTCGACGTCGGCGCTCCGTACCATCCCGATTGCCTGGCCCTTCGCGGTGTGGGGACTTGACATGGTGGGGCCCTTCAAAACCGCCCGAGGTGGCATGACGCATTTGCTGGTGGCGGTGGACAAGTTCACCAAGTGGATCGAAGCACGGCCAATCAAGAAGTTGGACGGGCCGACCGCCATCCGGTTCATCAAAGACATCACGATACGCTACGGCATGCCGAACAACATCATCACGGACAATGACACCAATTTCGCCAAGGGTGCACTCGCGCAATACTACTCCGTTGGCGGCATCCGCCTCAACCTAGCTTACGTTGCACACCCGCAGTCCAATTGGCAGGTCGAGCGGGCCAACGGCCTCATCCTATCTTGCATCAAGTCGCGGTTCATCGAGCCGCTCATCCGCTCACCCGGCAGCTGGCTTGACAAGTTGCCAGCCGCCCTCTAGAGTCTCTGCACCACGCCGAACCGGTCGACCGGGTTCACCCTGTTCTTCCTCGTTTATGGAGCCAAAGCTGTCATCCCGACTGATGTCGAGTTCGACTCACCTCGTGTCGCGATGTACACTGAAGCCGGAGCTAAGGAAGCCCATGAAGACGGCGTCGACCTACTCGAAGAAGCATGCCTCCTAGCGCTCAGCCGTTCAGCCATCTACCAGCAAGGCCCGAGGCACTACCACAGCAAGAAGATAAAGCCCCTTGCATTTCGCGAGGGAGACCTCGTCCTCTGACTCGTCGAAGAGCAAGCCGGCTAGCACAAGATGTCCTCTCCATGGGAGGGCCCATTCATCATCAGCAAGGCCTTGTGCAATCGCAACGCCTACTACCTCACCGACGCCTGCAAGTCAAACAAGTGCAAGAGAGACACCACCGGTGAAGAAACAACCCGGTCGTGGAACGCGGAACTCCTCCGCCCGTTTTACAGTTAGCTGTATGTACGTATGTATTGCTGATAACCCACAAGTGTAGGGGATCGCAATAGTTTTCGATAAGTAAGAGTGTCGAACCCAACGAGGAGCTAAAGGTAGAATAAATATTCCCTCAAGTTCTATCGACCACCGATACAACTCTACGCACGCTTGACGTTCGCTTTACCTAGAACAAGTATGAAACTAGAAGTACTTTGTAGGTGTTGTTTGATAGGTTTGGAAGATAATAAAGAGCATGCAAATAAAAATTAGGGGCTGTTTAGATAAAGAAGCAATAAAGTAAATATAGCGAGTGTGGAAAAGCGGTGGTAGGAGTTGTGGAATTGTCACTAAGCAATTGACTATGTTACTAGAGCGGTAATCACTATTGAAATACTATTTCAGGGAGAGGCATAAGCTAACATACTTTATCTACTTGGATCATATGCACTTATGATTGGAACTCTAGCAAGAATCCACAACTACTAAAGATTCATTAAGGTAAAACCCAACCATAGCATTAGAGCATCAAGTCCCCTTTTATCCCATACGTAAACAACCTACTTACTCGGGTTTGTGCTTCTGTCACTCACGCCACCCACCATAAGCAAATCATGAACATATTGCAAACCCTACAGCGGGGATCCCTCATGCTTGCGCGACACGGAGGGCACTATAGGATAGCACCAATAATAAAACATGCAACTCAAACCAATCATAGCAATTCATCAATCATCGATAGGACAACAAAAATCTACTCAGACATCATAGGATGGCAACACATCATTGGAAAATAATATGAAGCATAAAGCACCATGTTCAAGTAGAGGGTACAGTGGGATGCAGGAGAGTGGACCGCTGAATACAGATGGGGGAAGGTGATGGAGATGTTGGTGAAGACGGCGAAGGTGTTGGTGAAGATCGCGGTGATGATGATTGCCCCCGGCAGCGTTTCGGCGCCACCGGAAGCAAGGGGGAGAGGGCCCCTCCTTCTTATTATTCTTCCTTGACCTCCTCCCTGGATGGGAGAAGGGTTTACCCTCTGGTCCTTGGCTCCCATGGAGTGGGAGGGGCGAGAGCCCCTCCGAGATTGGATCTATCTCTCTATTTCTGCGTTCCTAGATTCTACCCCTTCACCGTTTCTTTAATATCCGGAGACCCGTAACTCCGATTGGGGTGAATCTTTCGCCCAGATTTTTCTCATAAAATTAGCTTTCTTGCGGAAAAAGAAGGGCATCAGCCGCCTTACGGGTGGCCAACGAGAGTGCCAGGAATGCCCAGGGGGTGTGGGCGCGCCCCCTGTCACGTGGCCACCTCGGACACCGTTTCGCGTTGATTCTTCCTTCGGAAAATCCCAAATATTTGAAAATAATTCTCCGTCTGTTTTTATCCCATTCGGACTCCATTTGATATTGGTTTTCTGCGAAACATAAAACATGCAACAAACAGGAACTGGCATTGGGCACTGGATCAATAAGTTAGTCCCAAAAATAGTATAAAAAGTTGCCAAAAGTATATGAAAGTTGAAGAATATTGGCATGGAACAATCAAAAATTATAGATACGACGGAGACGTATCAGCATCCCCAAGCTTAATTCCTACTCGTCCTCGAGTAGGTAAATGATGAAAAGATAATTTTTGATGGGGAATGCTACATAGCGTAATCTTTATCATATGTCTAATCATGACATGAATATGAAGACACGAATGATTCAAAGCAATAGTCTATCATTTGACATAAAAAACGATAATACTTCGAGCATACCAATAAAGCAATCATGTCTTTTCAAAACAACAAGGCTAAAGCAAGCTTATCCCTACAAAATCATACAGCTTGGCCATGCTTCATCTTTGTCACACAAAATGCTCCCATCATGCACAACCCCGATGACGAGCCGAGCAATTGGTTCATACTTTTTAACGCGCTTCAGCTTTTTCAACCCTCACGCAATACATGAGCGCAAGCCATGGATATAGCACTATAGGTGGAATAGTATATAATGGTGGAGGTTTATATGGAAAAGACAAAAAAAGACAAAGTCTCACATCGACGCGGCTAATCAACGGGCTATGGAGATGCCCATCAATTGATGTCAATGTAAGGAGTAGGGATTTCCATGCAACGGATGCACTAGAGCTATAAGTGTATGAAAGCTCAAACTGAAAAACTAAGTGGGCGTGCATCCAACTTGCTTGCTCATGAATACCTAGGGCATTTGAGGAATCCCATCGTTGGAATATACAAGCCAAGTTCTATAATGAAAAATTCCCACTAGTATATGAAAATGACAACATAAGAGACTCTCTATATGAAGAACATGGTGCTACTTTGATGCACAAGTGTGGAAAAAGGATAGTGACATTGACCCTTTTCTTTTTCTTTTTTTCTTTTTTTCTTTTTGGGTGGGCTTCTTTGGCCCCCCTTTTTATTTAGGCTTCTTTGGCCTTTCCTTTTTTTATTTTTTTTTATTTTTCTGTTTTTTATGGGGCAATGCTCTATAATGATGATCATCACACTTTTATTTACTTACAACTCGATATTACAACTCGATACTAGAATAAAGATATGACTCTATATGAATGCTTCCGGCGGAGTACCGGGATGTGCAATGATCTAGCGTAGCAATCACATCAAAAAACGGACAAGCCATGAAAACATCATGCTAGCTATCTGACGATCATGCAAAGCAATATGACAATAAATGCTCAAGTCATGTATATGATGATGATGGAAGTTGTATGACAATATATCTCGGAATGGCTATATAAATGCCATGATAGGTAGGTATGGTGGCTGTTTTGAGGAAGATATAATGAGGCTTATGTGTGACAGAGCGTATCATATCACAGGGTTTGGATGCACCGGCGAAGTTTGCACCAACTCTCGAGGTGAGAAAGGGCAATGAACGGTACCGAAGAGGCTAGCAATGATGGACAGGTAAAAGTGCGTATAATCCATGGACTCACATTAGTCATAAAGAACTCATATACTTATTGCAAAAGTTTATTAGCCCTCGAAGCAAAGTACTACTACGCATGCACCTAGGGGGATAGATTGGTAGGAAAAGACCATCGCTTGTCCCCGACTGCCACTCATAAGGAAGACAATCAAGGAAACACCCCATGCTTCAAATTTGTCACACAATGGTTACCATACGTGCATGCTACGGGACTTGCAAACCTCAACACAAGTGTCTCTACAATCCACAACCACCCAATAGCATGACTCTAATATCACCATCTTTATATCGCAAAACTATTGCAAAGAATGAAACATATCATATTCAGCGATCTACAAGTTTATGTAGGATTTTATGACTAACCATGTGAATGACCAATTCCTGTCATCTCTCTAAATAGATATAAATGAAGCAAGAGAGTTTAATTCTTCCTACAAAAGATATGCCCATGCTCTAACAAATATAAATGAAGCAAAAGAGCATTCTACAAATGGCGGTTTTCTATGTGAACAGAAACAGGTAATCCAAACTTCAAATGATATAAGTGAAGCACATGAAGCATTCTATAAAGCCATATTCAAAAGATTTAAGTGAAGTGCAATGATAATTCTATAAATTAACCAAGTACTATCTCATACAAGCATGGTGCATAAAAGAAAAGTGAAAACTAAATGCAAAAGACGCTCCAAGACTTGCACATATCGCATGAACGAAACGAATACGAAAACATACCGATACTTGTTGAAGCAAGAGGGGATGCCTTCCAGGGCATCCCCAAGCTTAGACGCTTGAGTATCCTTGAATATTTACTTGGGGTGCCTCGGGCATCCCCAAGCTTGAGCTCTTGCCTCTCTTCCTTTTCCTCATATCTAAACTTCCTCGATTAGACACTTTATCCACACAAAACTTCAACAGAAAACTCGGTAAGATCCGTTAGTACAATAAAGAAAATTACTACTCGAAGTACTGTAGAAAACCAATTCATATTTTGTTTTTGAATTTTGTCTACTGTAATATAACCTTTCCATGGCTTAATCGTCTGATATAAATTGATAGTTTCATCAAAACAAGCAAACTATGCATCAAAAACAGAATCTGTCAAAAACAGAACAGTCTGTAGCAATATGAACATCCACCATACTTCTGGTACCCCATGAATTCTACCAAAATTAGGAAAAATAAAAACATTGTACAGAAAGACAGTGCAATAGGAATCAGAACCATTTGATGTACCAGCAAAAAATGTAAAATCAAGCACTAAAGCCAAAGTTTCTGTCCTGTACCGTACAAACCAACAAGCATTGTAAACATCCTAAAGGCAAACCTTGGCACATTATTTTTATAATACAATGGAATTGTACAAGGGGGTAATTATTTTTGATGAAAAATTTCTGTAATCAAGATTCACAAAGTTTCCGTGAGCATGAACAGAGTTCAAGGCTAGCTCCCACTTCAACAATGCTTGTCTCTCTCACTTTCACTTTCCTTTTTGAAAAGTTTTTAGGTTCTCATCTTTTTTTTGTTTTTAAACTATATGAAAGCACTCAACATAAATAAATGACTCTATAAAACCTCCGGGTTGTCTCCCTGGCAGCACTTTCTTTAAAGCCATTAAGCTAGGCATTTAGTGCTTGAGTAATGAATCCACCCGGATCCCAAGGTATATCAAAGCCAATTTTAATTAACAATGATTTGTAATTTAGTAGTGAGCACAAAGTAACATATATAATGCAACAACGAAGTCTAACTCTCTTCCTATGCATCGACATGTCATAAAAGAACAATTCATCCACACCAAGTAAAGGCCAATGCATAGTATAAGCAGTTTCTTGCAATTCTATCGTATTGGAAACATAGAGAGGTGGAGATGTAGTTCCTCTCTCATAATAATTGCAAGTAGGAGCAGAAAGCACATGCATATTATATTCATCAAAATCATCATGTGCAAAGGTAAAAGGCAACTCATCAATATAATCTTTAATAAGCACAAACTTCTTCGATAAAGTGTAGTTGGGAGAATTCAAAAAGATAATAGGACTATCATGCATGGGTGCAATAGCAACAATTTCATGTTTAACATAAGGAACTATAGCAAGTTCATCTCCACAAGCATAATTCATATTGGCATCTTGGCCACAAGCATAGCAAGCATCATCAAAAATGGATATTTCAAGAGAATCAATGGGATCATAGCAATCATCATAGAAATCATCCTTTGGTAAGCACGAATGGGAATTAAACAATGTATGAGTTGAGTAGTTACTCTCTTCCTCCTTTTGTTCTTCGCTCTCCTCATCATATTTTTCATCCAATGAGCTCACAATTTCATCAATTTCTTCTTCCATAGATTCCTGCAAAATATTAGTCTCTTCTTGGACAGCGGGGTAGGCCTCAATATATAGTTTAACATAGGCATTAGAAGCATAATTATCATAGCAATATTCAAGTATGGAAAAAATTTCAGATTTGTAGAGAGTAGCATCATACTTTTCAATCAAAGAAGCAATTTCATATGCACCCTTAAAAGCAACAAATTCTTCAATTTGTTGAACGTCATAATAATTATAAACACCCTTAGCATATGAAGATACGATTCCATTATCACTAAACAATCATTGGTAGGGAAGGTGTTTCTTAGGGTTTTCAGAACAACAAGAAACATCATATAATTCACATAAAGTCCAAGCATAGCTTTGCAAACGTTGAATTTGATCCCATAATAGTTTCCCTTTTTCCGATATACGGTGTCGCACATAACAAGCATGCTCATCTCAAGATTTTCCCTCAACTAAGCTAGTTGGGGTTTCAGCACGAGCACAAAGGGATCGAAGATGATCCAAGTAAAAAGCTTCAATAGTGTGATAGATTTTGAGTGGTTCTTCAACTATTGGTGCAGTAGATACAACTATTTTTTTTTTGGTATTTTGCGTATCCTACCCATAACTAAAGATACAAAACAAATAAGAACAGCAAATAAAAATTACTTAGTGATAAAGCAAACAAGCACACACGAGAATATTCAACCCACGCTATGACTCCCCGACAACGGCGCCAGAAAAAGGTCTTGATAACCCACAAGTGTAGGGGATCGCAACAATTTTCGATAAGTAAGAGTGTCGAACCCAACGAGGAGCTAAAGGTAGAATAAATATTCCCTCAAGTTCTATCGACCACCGATACAACTCTACGCACGCTTGACATTCGCTTTACCTAGAACAAGTATGAAACTAGAAGTACTTTGTAGGTGTTGTTTGATAGGTTTGCAAGATAATAAAGAGCATGTAAATAAAAAGTAGGGGCTGTTTAGATAAAGAAGCAATAAAGTAAATACAGCAAGTGTGGAAAAGTGGTGGTAGGAGTTGTGGAATTGTCCCTAAGAAATTGACTATGTTACTAGACCGGTAATCAATATTGCAATTCTTTTTGAGGGAGAGGCATAAGCTAACATACTTTCTCTACTTGGATCATATGCACTTACGATTGGAACTCTAGCAAGCATTCGCAACTACTAAAGATTCATTAAGGTAAAACCCAACCATAGCATTAAAGCATCAAGTCCCCTTTTATCCCATACGTAAACAACCTACTTACTCGGGTCTGTGCTTCTGTCACTCACGCCACCCACCATAAGAAAATCATGAACATATTGCAAACCCTACAACGGGGATCCCTCACGCTTGCGCGACACGGAGGGCACTATAGGACAGAACCAATAATAGAACATGCAACTCAAACCAATCATAGCAATTCATCAATCACCGATAGGACAATGAAAATCTACTCAGACATCATAGGATGGCAACACATCATTGTAAAATAATATGAAGCATAAAGCACCATATTCAAGTAGAGGGTACAACGGGATGCGGGAGAGTGGAATGCTGAATATAGATGGGGGAAGGTGATGGAGATGTTGGTGAAGACGGCGGAGGTGTTGGTGAAGATCGTGGTGATGATGATGGCCCCCGACAGTGTTCCGCCGCCACCGGAAGCAAGGGGGAGAGGGCCCCCCTTCTTCTTCTTCTTCCTTGACCTCCTCCCTAGATGGGAGAATGGTTTCCCCTCTGGTCCTTCGCTCCCATGGCGTGGGAGGGGCGAGAGCCCCTCCGAGATTGGATCTATCTCTCTGTTTCAGCGTTCCCAGATTCTACCCCTTCACCGTTTCTTTAATATCTGCAGATCCGTAACTCTGATTGGGGTGAATCTTTCGCCCAGATTTTTCTCATAAAATTCGCTTTCTTGCGGCAAAAGAAGGGCATCAGCCGCCTTACAAGTGTCCCACGAGAGTGCCAGGCGCGCCAAGGGGGTGTGGGCGTGCCCCCTGTCACGTGGCCACCCCAGACACCGTTTCGCGTTGATTCTTACTCTGGAAAATCCCAAATATTCGAAAATAATTCTCTGTCCATTTTTATCCCATTTGGACTCTGTATGATATTGGTTTTCTGCGAAACATAAAACTTGCAACAAACAGGAACTGGCACTGGGCACTGGATCAATAAGTTAGTCCCAAAAATAGTATAAAAAGTTGCCAAAAGTATATGAAAGTTTAAGAATATTGGCATGGAACAATAAAAAATTACAGATACGACGGAGACGTATCAGTCACTACCTTTTGAAATCACATGGAACTATGGAGTCCCCAAACGATGCTAGGGGGCTGCCCTTTTTCGACCAAGTTATTGTCTCTCCTACATTTGCGCATCACTTTGCTCTTAAACCAGGCCACCGGTCCGACTCGCTCAACCCGGGGGCTCGGGGGCTGGCCTGCTTGGTCGCCACCTGCCGCCTTCCTTGGTGATTTCTGACGCGTTAGGGAAGCCGCGGCCCCCCGCTACAAAAAAATACACTTTCGTGATGATACATGTTTGTCACAGTAGGTCACGCTTTTTGTCATGCATGTACATCCATGACGATTTTATGATAGAATCAAGATAATCATACCTGTGCTGTCGTAGAAGTGTTCCATGACATTACCAAAATTATCATCACGGAAGTGTCCACTTCCATGATGATAAATTGCGCGTCACAGAAGTGCTTTTGTCAAGGGTGACCGACATGTGGCATCCACCGTAACGGAACGCCGTTAAGCTATCAGGTCCGGTTTTGGATCTGGTAACCCATTAACAGCCCGGACCAACGGGGATTTTCCACGTGTAAAATCATCATTGGCCGGAGGAAATACGTGTTGCCTCACCGTTGGGACAGATGTCATCCACTCATTGGACAGGAGGCGCCTATGATAGGTCAACACGTGGCACGGCCAAACAGTGGCCCATTTCGGTGAAAAAGGCCGACCCAGTAACAATTAGCAGGCCAGCCCATATAAGGCCTACTTGTGTCAGGTCCATTTAAGCCCACGACCCATAGGAGATGTGCCAATTCGGCCCGTCAATGGGCCATTAAAGATTTGACACCATTGCAGCTCATCGTCAGTTTGAGCCCGTTAACAGCCTGCTATATATTTGTGCTCAATATCGGCCTGTTAACGGCCCATTCAAGGGATGGGCCAATTTTCAGGATGTACATCTTCCGGCTTTTTAGCGACCCATTTAAGTGTTGGGCTAATTTCCGGTCCGGTCTGTCTTTCAGCCTGTTGACAGCCCATAAATCAGTTGGGCCATTTGTAGTCGGACCTGAGTTTTGGCCTTTTAGCGACCCATTTAAGTGTTGGGCTAATTTCCAGCCCGGTGTGTCTTTCAGCCTGTTGACGGCCCATAAATCAGCTGGGCCATTTGTAGTCGGACCTGAGTTTTGGCCTTTTAGCGACCCATTTAAGTGTTGGGCCAATTACCGGCCCTGTGTGCCTTTCAGCCTGTTAACGACCCATAAATGAGTTGGGCCATTTGTAGTTGGACCTGAGTTTTGGCCTTTTAACGGCCCATGACCTTCATGGTCCAATACCAGCCCGGTTTCTCTTTCGGCCTGCTAAAGGCCCACATCACAGTTGGGCCATTTACAATACGACCTGACTTTCGGACTCTTCGCGGCCCATGCTTTTCATGGTCCAGTACAAGCCCGCTGTCTCTTTTGGCCCTGCTAAAGGCCCACAGTATAGTTGAGCCATATGTAGCCCAACGGCCCATGAAATCAAATGAGCCTACCTGTTGCCCGCTTTGATGTCAGCCTGTTAACGACCCAAGAGCTAAGAGGGCCGACCATTAACTTTCGGCCTGGTAATGGCCCATTAACTTAATGGGACCACTAAAGTTCGTACATGTCTTTAAGCCAAATCAGATAATTTGAGCCCATTACGACGAGCAATTATGCACAGGACCAAAACCGATCAAGCAAAGGTACGGCATACAGGGAAAAACGTTGCACATCCAGCATATATTATAGGAAATTACATCCATTGTGCAATCAAAGATTGATGCCAGTGCAAATAAATGAACAGAACCTAACGATCTAGAACGTCACAATCTGCAACCTCAGCAAGGATGATGCCCATAAGCATGTGGGCAAGTTCTTGCTGCTTTGCTACACTGTCTCTGAAAACATTGATCAGTTGTTGTTGCGCACGAATCTGCACCTCTGATTCCTCCACCATTTCCATCATTGCTTCAGCCTTTAATTAGTTCACAAACATACATTTTTTTCGCTGCATTCGAGACAGAGGATACTGAACAGATTCAGATGGCGATTTTGGCAGGCTTGTATTATTGATAGTGGAGAGTGTCTCGACCACTGCATCATAACATAAATTAGGAGGGGAACCAAACAGATTAATCATGAGATTGCCATATTACCTGGCCTAGATTTATTAGAAAGAAACAATGGGGTTGCCTTGCTGTTTTCGGAGTTTGTCTTCTTATCTTCAGCAGCCTGCACCAAATTAACACACTAGCATTGCTATCATTGGCCAAGTCAGATAATAGGAAAGCAACATTAACACAATGAACGTTTGGGCAACTAGCCTACACCAAATTAACACAATATGGCATAGCTATCATCAACCAGGTAAGGTAATACGAAAGCAACATTGACACAATGAATGAATGGGCAACCAGAGCAACACTACAATTTAGTAATGTGCATGATATGAGATAGTACACTCATGCAGCTCAGTATGCAAAAGTACAAAGCAGTTTTCTTTAGGAAAATCAACATTGGTGCCTTTAATAGTTTGCTACAACTAATTTTAGATCAGATAAAGGTTAGATTCACGCCGATTAACAAAATACATGCCGATGTAAAAATATAGTGATATACAACAGGTACTTACATCAACATTGGAGCACTGAGAATTCTCGCAAGATATTTTCCTCGAATACAATCCCAATGGAGGAAGTCCTCTATCATTTAACCTTATTTTCTAAAAGAGAGATGGGTAAGAAACATGTAGAAAATATGATTTGAATGCTATAAAATTTCATGATGCGAGGATACACACACGCTTCTTAGAATGGAGTTGACATTCTTTTGCTGGACTGGAGCGGACTAGTTCTTTGGCCACTGGAATCTGCTTATTATCAGTGGGAGTTGGGTTTCTCTGTGCTGGAGTAGTATCTATGAAAAATGGAGTTGGATCATTATCTCCTGGCATTTGGATCTTTTGCAAGGACCTGGTTTGTAACCCTTTAGATTCTAACATAGCGTCTTCCCCTTGCTTGCCTTATATAGAAGAATGGTGCATCAATTATAAAACATGCTACAATAGAGATGTAATAGGTACTGAAGAATAGAAAGGCATGAAATATTGACATGTATTCCCTCCATCCGGAAATAGATGGATGGGTCTAGGCGTATTTCAGTTCTAGATACATCCAGTTTTATCCATTTCTACGACATGTAATCCGGATGGAGGGAGTATGATGTAAGAGCTAGGGATACGACAGGACAACACAATAAAAAAATACTGAAAACCCACTACAGAATCAAAGTATTTAGATCCACTGATATGAGATAGTACACTCATGCAGCTCAGGATGCAAAACTACCAGGCAATTTTCCTTACAAAAATTAACATTGTGGCCTTTAATCATACATTTTGCTACACCTAATTTTAGATCAGATAAAGGTTGGATTCATGCCGATTAACAAACTACATGCTGATGTAAAAATATAGTGACATACAACAGGTACTTAAATCTGCATTGGAGCATAGAGAATTCCTGCAAGAATATTTCCTCACAGACGATACTAGTGCAAAAATTCTTCTATCTGTTAAGCTTATTTTCTAAAAGAGAGATGTGTAAGAAACATGTAGAAAATATGACCAGCATGCTATAAAATTTCATGATGCAAGGATACACACACGCTTCTTAGAATGGAGTTGACATATTTTTGCTGGACTGGAGTGGACTAGTTTTTTGGCCACTGGAATCTGCTTATTATCAGTAGGACTTGGATTTCTCTGTGTTGGAGCCACTGGATTATCAGTAGAACATCTATAAAAACTGGAGTTGGTTTATTATCTCCTGGCATTTGGATCTTTTGCAAAGATCTTGTTTGTAACCCTTCAAATTCTAACATAGTCGTCTTCCCCTTGCATGCCTTGTATAGAAGAATGGTGACTCAACTATAAAACATGCTACAGCAGAGAGACGGAATAGGTACTGAAGAATAGAAAGGCATGACATATTGACATGTATTCCCTCCATACGGAAAAAAATGGATGGATCTAGGCATATTTTAGTTCTAGATACATCCTTTTTTATCCATTTCGGCAACATGTAATCCGGACGGAGGGAGTATGGTGTAAGAGCTAGGGATACGACAAGACAACATAGTAAAATAAACACTAGTTGAATGTAAAATTGTATGCTAACGGAATACGTACAGAAAAAACTAAGGCAGCATACAAGTGTATGATTGGGAAACTAAGATGGCATTGCAACAGAGCACTAGAACAACACTTCAATGTAAAAAAACATGGTATGGTATACAGATGAAGTACATGATAATGAATAACAATGCATAAGATATTCAGAAGCATGATGTCCAAATTAAGCAGATGGCATTGCGATAGAGTAGAATGACAATACTGAAAATAAGGAAGGCATGATATATTTACATGCACGATCAGCATGCTAAGCACATGGCATTGCAATAGAGTAGATACACTCCAGGATATTATATGCATGTTGTACCCATATCACAGGCCAAGTTAGAGAAAGGACCTTGTGTGGTGAAGAGGATTCATCATCTTTCTGCAAGTCTTATGAAGAACTACCTTTACATGTTCCATCATATTGGGTATCATTGACATCAAGTTTATTGGCCTTTACATTGCCCCGTGAGGTTCTTGTGGATATATCAGTGTGTGCAATTATATCTGACATGCATGGAAGACAACTATTAGTTAGATTTGTGTAATGAGTGCCTGTAGGAGACGACATAAATAGTAGGACTGGGGTTAACTAGTAGGAACATGTCTCAAAAACTAAAGGGAGAACACAGATGAAAACTACAGAATATGTATCGTTTGTACTCGAGATTAACTAGATGGCACACAAAAGTATTAAAGAAGAACATATGTAATACTAGAAGTGGTATAATACTATAATCACCAGCCTATGGGATAGCATTGGCTGATGGATGATAACTATGGAACAGTGTTACCTAAAGAACAAGTATCTTAGCTGAACTATGGAACATCGTTAACTCCTGAATAAGACCCGTAAGAGATCAGCATGAATATATAGTGAAATGTGATAATCTATTTTCCATGCTTAGATGAATAACAAAGCCATAAATTTTGCACACAAGTAAGATGAGGGCACAACTTATCTGGCTGCCATCCATAGGAGTGAGCATCATGTGCTGACTGGTCGATGGCCCTGCAGTTGTTGTGGATGTCCATCTCGGGCACGCGCATTCGATGTAGGGAACTGTTGAGTAGGGACTATAACTCCCTTCTGGTGTATGCTTCCCTTGTTGGAGCAACTGCGATGAGTCGGAAGACGGTGTGGCTGAAGATGCAGATAAGCATAATGTTAAGAACGACACATCTCTTTGATCTGAAGAAATACTCTAAGAGATCAACAACAAGGTGCGAGAGTGGTGACATGTCTGTTGACAGAAGACTAAATTGGGGTCACACAATTTGATTTTATTTTGGTACTGTCCGATCTATGCCGGATGGCTTGATGGCCGTCTTGTGCCTCCCGGCTGACACTGTTTGGAATCTTCCCCGAAGGGCCAGTGACCAACAGCAGAGCAGCTTGCCTCCCCCGTCCGTGGCCCCGACCAAAACCCCGCTCCCCGCCCCACCACACTGCCGTGGTTGTGCCGCCCCCGAGATAAACCACAAAGACTCGCCGTCATCTAGATCTGGTGGTGGCAGTACCTTCAACCCACAGAACTCTAAGATAGCCATCTAAGCGCTGCTTCCGCGTTGAACTTGCGGGCCCACACCCTTATGTTAGACACCAGCCAACCGACAGCCTAGGAGCTCCACCGCCTCGAGGAGTGCTGCTTCCCATTGGGAATTGGTTGGCCCAGAATAAAAATTCAGACAATTGATGCCTAAATAAAGTGATTTGAGATGAGGGTACGACCTATCTGGTGGCATGGTGAAGTAGGCAGGTCCAACTTCCGAGTTGGTGAGGCCGGCACGGTTGCGGTGGCGATAGGTGGCACGGAAGTAGAGATGTCGTGATGGTCGACGGCTACGGGGAAGCAGCGCGGGACACTGGACGGATCCGAAGTTGGAGCCGCTCCGGCACCGTGAACAACGGCGGGGGTAAATCGGCTCCGGTACGGTTCACGCGGCCGTCATCGAGGCAGCTCCAGAAACACGGAGTAAGAGGCACATGGTCCAGTGCACGACGACAAATGGATAGCGTTTTCGGCATTAGGGAGGAGGGCGGCTATGAAATTGGTGCGGTGGGGGCGCCATGGAGGAGGGGCTGAGGTTTCGTGACTCGGGAGAAGGGAGCTTCCGAGGAGAAGGTGATTTGGCGCCCACGAG
>NC_041391.1:80186168-80276836 GCF_002162155.2 Triticum dicoccoides
AAGGGGAGTGGAACCATGTCTTACAGACGCATTTGTCTGAAATTTGGGGGGGAGTTACAATTCTACCCCTGCCTTTAGGCTTCTCGGCTTGGGTCTGTGTATTGAGGGTCGGGGATAGTAGAGTAACTTTGCTTCTCCCCAAATAGTGGGCGAGAGCGATTTCGGGCGAGGAGGGCGTGTTTTGAAATATAGTGGGCGCGAGCGATTTCGGGCGAGGAGAGCGTGTTTTGCCGACCATGGTTTATGAATTATTCGGCACATGTCATTTCGGCCGAGGAGAAGGCGCGCTTGGATGAAGTTATGAACCTACCCTCGATGTACAATGGGCCAATTGATGCATGTCACACATAGGCCGGTAATTTTGCGTCTCCCATTTATTTGCTCGGGCGAATTCCACTGAGCAGAGGATGTTTAACGGTTCATTCAAATTTTGGGAGAACGAGCATCCACGTCTACCTTACCAAGTCGATTCGAATCAAATTTTGAAATATTAGCTTGCCACTTCTTTTTTAGATGGAGAGATGATGCTTAGGAGTAATGTGTTTTTACATGCTCGTTGCTAGCGGTTTACTATATGACAAATAGTTGACCCACTCAAAAATGGGAATCAAACCCAAAATGAAATGTCTCGATTCAATGAAATAGCTCGTTCACCAGGTCAAAATAGTGAACTAAATCCAAAATTGAACACCTCAATCGAATAGCATGTTGTACATTATTATAGTACTCTATGAACATGTTGAAAGTCAAATTAATGAACTTGTTTGATATACGCATATATCCGTTCATGTGTGCATGGCAGACAACATGTTCTCCAATTTAAATATTTGAATGCAAGTTTATATCGAAACATGGTTTATATCAGTCTTTGATGCATAAAACGCGACCTCCCTCCCTCTCTCTCTCTCTCTCTCTCTCTCTCTCTCTCTCTGTCTCTCTCTCTCTCTCTCTCTCTCTTGCCAACAATCTTCAATTCAGTCGCACGCATCCAACACACAAACCTCTTGTTGGTTCCTCTCCCTTTCTCTCCATCTCTCTCTCTCTCTCTCTTTGTGTGTGCATGGGGGGTATTTCTAGTTCTCATGCATATAGACTCCATCTATAGGTCTCTCTCGCACACTATGTGCGATTCTCTAGTCCAAGCTAGATACCTTGGGTGCACACAAATTCCTTGGCTCGTTGCCCGTCACTCTCTCACGAACTACTCTGTCGTCTCAGAGCTCTTCTCTCTGTCTCTCAAACTCTCCATCTACCTGGGTCACACATACACATGCATATCTCACTCGCAGTCGATAGTCCCATCTAAAACTCTATCTCTCTCACTCGTTCTCTCTCCATCTCACACGCACACACACACAATCTCATGCCTAGCTAGCCAAGTATGATGGTCTCTCACTCATTTGTAGGCACACGCTGTCCCCCCTATATGTATATGACTAGCTAATCTTAGTCTCCATCACAAACATGTGCATGGTCTACCTCGATTTCTCTCGGGGCATCTTTCTATCGCGCACGCACTTCCCTCGATCTCCCACCCATATAGCCCCCTCATGATCTCGAGGGGATCTCTCTATCACAAACACAGCCTCTCTCCCTCCCCATGCGTCCATGTTCTCCATGTGTTCCTCTCGACCTTTGTTCCTTGTTCGCCAGATCTCTATTGGACATGTGCTATAAGGGTGTCTCTCTCAGTTGCAAACAATCACGCACTAGCTATCTTTGTGTGTCTCCTCGCCTCGCTTTTCTATCTAGGAGATACATGCATGATATGTTTGCATAAGAAATGAAAAAACACACACTCTCTCAATTTATCGTTTGTTGTCACTTTCTCTTTCACACACATACTCTTTTTGCACACTTACTCATTCTCCTTCACACGCACATGATCTCTCTAGACTTAGGCACTCTCTTCGGTCCATAGCATATAGATTTATTGAAAAGTCAAACATCACAAAGTTTGACCATGTACGTGGAGAAAACAATTACAGCAAACATATACCATTAGATTCACCATGAGATGTAGTTTCATATGATGTATCTTTGGTATTGTAGATATATATAATTTTGTAGGAACCATAAGCATGATAGAACCAACTTTTGCTCAAGGTGCTAGATAAATTTGTTACAAAATTATGCTCTCTTTATCCTATTACTTGTGAAATTTGCAATAAAGTTGGTCACCTTAATTTCCAATGCATGCTTTTCATGATCGAATCATGTCCAAATATTGCAATAACTTGATCACCCTTGAACTTTGTATGAACTTTGTTTATTTTTGGGGTGTGAAGAATCGTCACATAAAAATGGTTGGTTTGAAGCATTAATATTCACATACCATGTTGAAACTAATTTGAAAGAAATCCATATGTTCTGCATGGTAAATTGCAATGAAAATATTTATATTGCCAACTATAGAACGACGGGAAAACCAATAGAATATAAATGAAATACTAATGAAAGGGTAAATATTTCTACTTTCCCTCCTATTGTCTCTCATGTTGAAATAGGTGACGAGAAGGAGCTCCCTATTCAACCAATCTCATCAATTAGAAGATCGGAAAAATTAATTAACCCACACATGATGTGGTGAAGAAGAAGAAAAGAAGAAAGAGTATAGGTAAAAAGGTAGTTCTCCCAAATAATGTTGCTCCTATTATAGTTGTGCCTCATGAAAATGAATCAAAACTAATTGTGGAAGATGATGCACTTGATGATGACATTGCTTCTTTGTCTTATGGCACAATGTCCGAAAGATCTATTTATGATGATTTTGTTATCACTATTGCTTGCTGTGATGATTACGATTGGGAATATAGTGATACTTCTTATAATCTTGAAAATCTTTTTGACACCAACTTGGGAAATTATGATGATAATAATTGTTACACTATTCGTGCTATTCATACTATTAATGATGAGAGTGATTATGCTTATGATATGCCAAGCCACAAGCTTGGGGATGCTATGTTTCATAAGAATGACATGTTTGCGAATTTATTTGCTACAATTAATGTTTGTCCCAAGCTTGGGGATCATGCTATGCTTAATGAAGATGATCTTTTTAGTCCCCCTACTTTGAATGATAAAATTTGTTATGATGATTGCATGCCTCCTATTTATGATGATTGCAATATTTATGAAAGTGGGTTTAGAAGAGTGTCAACTATAGATAATATTCATCCCACTGTTTTGGGAGTGTTGAATCTTATTATAATGATAAAAGTGGATTTGGAGAGGTCATGACTTTATTTAGTAATGATTCCACTATTTCGGAAGAGGTTTCAATTAACTATGATGAGAACAAAGTTGCTACTTATGTGATTATTGTGACGATACTTATGTTATAAAAAGTAGTGATAATTATTTTCATAATTTTGAATATTATTTTAATGAAAATTACCCTTTTAATGTGGAAACAATTTATTCTATTCGAGTTTCATATGATACTCCGACTATTATGAATGAGAATAAAATTGCTTATGCGGAGAGTAATAAAAAAACTATGCATGTGGATCATGAAAGGAATGCTTTGTGTGATAATTATATTGATGAATCCATTCATGATGCTACTGAAAATTATTATGAGAGAGGAACTTGTGATTCATGATGCACTCTTGTTGTTTCAACTCTTTACTTTTATGCGAGCATCATTGAAATCATCATGCCTAACTAAAAGGCATTAAAGAAAAGCGCTTGTTGGGAGTCAACCCAACACTTTTACCTACTGTTTTTGTGTTTTCACCTAATTAGGCTACTATAGTAATCTTGTTTTATTGCTTTTGTTTCAATAAAGTGCCAAGTAAAGCCTTTGGGATAGTGTGGATGATAGTTGACGTGATTCTGTGCAAAAACAAAAACTTTAGTGCTCAGTCTAGGAATTTTAGAAATTCAAATGGAACATGATTTTGATCTGAATTTTTTTACAGATGATTTATATACAAATTACCTACGTCGTCCTAATGGCTCAGAATTTTTGGAGTAGCAGAGGTATGGTTGGAGTATAGATTACTACAGACTTTTCTCTTTTTGATAGATTATGTTTTCAATGCATGGTTTGCTTGTTTTCTAGTTTCTATGGATTATAATGCTCAATATAAATTTTGGATATGATAGGGTACAGTAGTATTTGTGTGAGAAAAATTATGAGTCTTGTCTTGACAGTATCAAATTGAATGATTTGCTCTTTATTATACTAACCCATCTCACGAAGTTCCGTTAAGTTTTGTGTGATTGAAGTTTCCAAGTTTGGGTGATATATCGATATGAGGAGACTAAGGAGTGAGAAGACCCTAAGCTTGGGGATGTCCAAGGCACCCCCAAGGTAATATTCAAGGAAGATCCAAGAAACTAAGCTTGAGAATGCCCCGGTAGGCATCCCACCTTTCTTCATCAACAATTACCAGTTAGCCTCGGTTGAGCCTAAGTTTTTGCATCTTCACATGATGTGTGCTATTCTTAGAATTTCATTTTATTTTATTTTTCTTGTTGTTTTAATAAAATATTTAGATCTGAAACTTTTAAATAAGAGAGTCCTCGCATAGCTACCTATTTATTTAACTACTCACTTGATCTTCACTTATACATTTTTAGAGTAGTTTGTCATTTACTCTTGTACTTCACTTATATCCTATGAGTAAGTTGTTGAATGAATTGAATATCATGAAGTTGAAATTATATGTTCATATTATGCCTAGTAGCAACTTCACATAGGGTTTAGAAAGTGAAATCTTTTGAAGCTTGACAATCACAATATTGGTCATACAAGCAATTCATGAATGATTAGTATAAGGAAGAGAATTTTCACATGCAAATATGTTATCTTGGACATCTTATATAATTGTGAATACACATTAATTATTTTCAAACTTGAGAAAATTAGTTGAAGTTGGACACGGAAGACAACATAATGAGTTATAGTTGTGTATATTTGCATAGAAGTTATATTGTCATGGTCCTCCAACATGTGGAGTTTGCCTAGGATCTTTTGCTAGCCAAAAATTCGTACTAAGTAGAGATACTACTTGTGCATCCAAAACCCTTAAACCCAGTTTCTTGCCATGAGTGTCCACCTTATCTACCTATGGATTGAGTAAGATCCTTGAAGTAAGTTGTCATCGGTGCAATAGAGCAATACAAATTGCTCCTAAATATGTTTGATCTTTTATTGTAAGTGAAAATTAAGCATTGTACAAACTTGTGATGGCAAAGTAATAAAAGCGATGGACTGCATAATAAAGTTGCTATTATAAGGGGCAATATAATGTGACGTGTCGGGGTCAGGTGCGACATATGCCAATGGATGGCTTATCATGGTGGGAGCGAGTAGAACGTCGTCGGTGCTTGGAAGCGGGATAAGGCGTAGACACGAACGCCGACGTACGTTACCTAGGTTCGAGGCTCTCCTAGGAGATAGCACCCCTAGTCCTGCTCTGCGGGGTCTCCGCATGATCACTAAGGCACAAGTGATACAATGGTGCTCCTTGAGTTGTGTGCTAGAGGTAGAAGGAGGCAAGGCTAGCTCTCTTCTTCCTCTACGGTAGTGACTAGTTCTATCAGGGTGGGAACCATTTGCATGAGAGCCCTGAGGGGTTTATATAGGCCTACCCCCCAGGGGTACAATGGTAATCTGGCCGAGTGTTGGACCCGGCTGTTAGTGTCTCCGGCCGCCGGCTTCTCCGCCAGTTGGTGGGGCCCGCCACCTGGTGGGCCCCGCTGACTGGTCTGGTACGGAGCCGACAGGACGCCTCCGCCGCTGGCGGGTCTGGTTGGTGGCTGATCACTGTAGTCATGTCGCTAATGACGCATGCTTGGTTAGTGGAGCGTGGCTACAGTCCCGCCGCCTGGTGGGAGATCACTGTAGCCACACCATGTCTTATCTGGTTAATGGTGCACGGGCCTCGAGGGAGGAACTGGCCGCCTGCTGGAGGTCGGCCTCCCTCAGGTTCGGCTGGTCTGGCTTCTGCCGTCTTCCGGGCTCTTGTTTCCTGGTAGGGCCCGCCGCCTGCATGCCGTACCGACAGGTCGTCGTGGGGAATAGGGCTCCGCATGTCAGGAGTGACGTCGAGGGGGGAGTGGCAACAGTGCTGCGCCGTGCGGAGATCTCTGCCTGTATGGGGCACTGTAGCCATGCCAAGACCAGGATTCGGGGGGTGAGGGACTACACTGTAGCCTCACCCTATCTTGTCCTCTTGATGAGGGGCATAGACTCTAAGGGCGCTGTGTGGCCGCCTGCTAGACGCCGGCCCCTCCGGAGGCCATCTGCTAAGAGCCGGCCGGTCTTGGTGCCGTCTGCTAGTGCTTGGCCGTCTTCGGGCAGCCGGCCGTTGAGCCAGCCGGCCACCAAAAGGCGGCGCTTCATTATGAGGTTTTATGGGGCGAAGACGGCCCAAAGTCTTGAAAGGTTCAGGAGCTCGGGTGAGGCTACCCGTGGCCCATTACTCCGACAGTAGTCCCTGAAGCCGGTGAGGCGTTGCGGCCGAAGGGTCGTGAAGTCTCAGCAGCTTCCCCTCTCACCGCGCTCTGAGCGAATGCTTGATCCGCCTCGTGAAGCGCCGACTGCTGGAGTTGGTTTGACAAGGCGGGATCATCCGCCAATTTCAAACATCAAGGCGGGAAACAGGTGGCGTGCCTGCTAAGCTTCCAAGGCCCACCGGCTGCCACGAGCACGCCACATGGCGCACGTCAGCCCGGCCATCCTGCCACCCCACGCCCTTGATGGGACATGACAGTGGGCTGGGCCCTTCACTACCGGGCCTCGACACGCGGGCGGATCCGCTGCAGCCGGGGCGGGCGGTTGCGATCCCCGTGGCCGTTATGGCACAGTAACTCCATGCAGTAATCGGGGGCTCGTGGGGTCATGGGCGCAGTTAATCCCACCATCCCACGCCCCACCCTCTCGGCTTCGCAGCCCGAGGGCTATAAGTAGGGGGAGGCAGGGGAGCGGCGAAGCACGCGCACCCTCCTCCCCACACTCTCTTCCTCCTTTCTCTCTCTCTGCTGCTGCTGCTGCTTAGTGCTCGCCATAGCACCGCCGCAGTTTGCTGCCGTTGCGCTTCTCCTCCCCACACAGCTCCGCTTGAAACCATGGCGCGCGAGAAGGGTGGCGACTGGGACGGCTCGACGGTGATCGAGGATCACCTCACCTTCGTCCAGAACATGCATCGGATGCCCAACGCGGCATTCGTCAAGGTGTGGGTGCCGCCGCGGGAGGAGATCTCGCCGGCGCCGCAGGGGGACGAGCGGGTCGTCTTCCGCTCGCACTTCCTCCACGGCTTCGGCCTCCCGGCGAGCGGGTTTCTTCGATCGTTCATGGACTTCGACCACCTTCAGTCGCAACACATGACGCCCAACACCATGACGCTGCTGTCCACCTTCGTCACGGTGTGCGAGGGCTACCTCGGCATCCTCCCCACCATCGAGCTATGGGGAGCTTTCTTCTACGGCAAACTGGGCACCTCCACCAAGGAGATGGCGGCCGAGTGCGGCGGCTTCATTGCCGTGCGCCGGCCGGCGAAGAGGAACGCCTTCTAGGTCATCAAGCTGTCACAGTCGGTGAAACTGTGGCAGCAATCTTACTTCTATTTTGAGAACATCGACCCGGCAGTCGACTTCATCAAGTTGCCGGCGTACGAGGCCGGCCCCCTTGTCGGGCTTCGACCCAACTGGGGCTACAAGCCGAAGCCGGTATCGGCAGACGCATCTGCCGCCATCGGCCGGTTCCGGGTGCTTCAGGAGTCGGAGGGGTCTCGTGGCGTCCGACCTGCTCATCGCCTTCGTCAAGCGCCGTGTTCTCCCGCTTCAAGGCCGCCCTCATCTGATCTGTCTGATGAGCGGGCATCGCAACCCGAGCAGGATGTGCACAAAGGAGATGCCGACTGCCGAGGTGGCGAGGATGGTGAACGAGATCTCCGACCTCAAGGTGTCGAAGGGAACCTGGCTGTTCGGGAAGTGGCCGTACTCCCGCGACGACTCTCCGCCTACCGTCAGTCTCTTAGTTTCTTATTTTTAGCTCTTGCTTTAATATTATTCGTGGTGTGAAGCGATTCCTTCTCCGGAACGCAGATTTATATGTCCGCGGCGACGGCCGCCATCGTGTGGCCGGGTGGTGACTACCAGCCGGACCGGGAGGTGAGCGACGAGGACGACCCCGACTTGGGGCGGCCGCCTTGGAGGACGACGCAGCAGGCGGCGGTGACGGAGCAGGAAGCTCTGAAGAGGGCGGCAGCATGGAGACCTGGCCCGATGATGACGATGACGAAGACGAGCCGCGCCCATCCCGGAGCACCGCTAACACCGGCGCGGGCTCCTCTGCCGGGCCGTCTGCTCGAGGCGGCAAGCGCAAGCGGAAGCAGGGCGCCGCCTTGTTCGGCAGCGTGCCGAAGAAGCCCAAGAACCCGGCCGTGGCGACCAGGCAGAAAGAGGCCGCGGAGAAGGTGGTCAAGTTCCAGAGGTAACCGAAGGTGCCGCCCATGGTGTCAGCGTAAGTACTTCCCTTATGTTTCTCCCTTCTTGCCGATCTGGCCTATAAACTTCTTTATTTTGCCCTCTTATCTCAGGGCCCCGCTCACCCTCTAGAAGTCGGCCACCACCTTGGTCATCAGGTCGGCAGAGACCTCCACCACTGTCGGTGTCAAAACCGACGGATCTCGGGTAGGGGGTCCCGAACTGTGCGTCTAGGCGGATGGTAACAGGAGACAAGGGACATGATGTTTTTACCCAGGTTTGGGCCCTCTCGATGGAGGTAAAACCCTACTCCTGCTTGATTAATATTGATGATATGGGTAGTACAAGAGTAGATCTACCACGAGATCAGAGAGGCTAAACCCTAGAAGCTAGCCTATGGTATGATTGTTTTTTGTCCTACGGACTAAAACCCTCCGGTTTATATAGACACCGAAGAGGGCTAGGGTTACACAGAGTCAGTTACAATGGGAGGAGATCTACATATCCGTATCGCCAAGCTTGCCTTTCACGCCAAGGAAAGTTCCATCCAGACACGGGACGAAGTCTTCAATCTTGTATCTTCATAGTCCAGGAGTCCGGCCAAAGGTCATAGTCCGGCCATCCGGATACCCCCTAATCCGGGACTCCCTCAGTAGCCTCTGAACCAGGCTTCAATGACGACGAGTCCGACACGCAAATTGTCTTCGACATTGCAAGGCGGGTTCCTCCTCCGAATACTTCATAGAAGATGTTGAACACAAAGATAGTGTCTGACTCTGCAAAATAAGTTCCACATACCACCATAGAGAGAATAATATTTGTACAAATCTAATCTGCTGACGTATTCCGTAGCGTGACATCATGCCATAGCCAAGCCTTTATTCGAATCGTTTTACCATCCCACCTCAGTGCATTTAGTGAGGGCGTTTCCTTGGCACGTCTTGTCAAAGAAGAGATCGTGTCCCCTTATTCCGGGATTCTCATCAATACGGGCATGGGTAACCCAACCGTGCCATTAATCATGGCGCTTGGGAGATAAGTGATTTTTACCAGGCTGGCGGGGGCACATAGTTTCGGCCGCCCATATAAGGGGATAAGAATCCACCCTTTCCATATACGCCTTCTTCCTCCTTTGCTTATCCATTTCCGTGCACTCGAGCTCCAGCGCGCAAGTCCGCGCTTCCCACCTCAACCTTCTCCAATCATGTCCGGAGCGGGAGGCAGGTGGATGGCCTCCACCGTCACGAAGGGGCACATCAAAAAGTTGAGGAAAGCCGGATACTTGTCGAACGACATCGCGCACCGGCTTCCAGACGAGGGGCAGCTCATCCCCACCCCCAGGCCCCATGAGAGGGTGGTGTTCCTCACCCATTTCCTCCACGGGCTGGGCTTCCCACTCCACCCATTTGTCCGGGGGCTCATGTTCTATTACGGCCTGGATTTCCACGATCTGGCCCCGAACTTCATCCTCAACATCTCGGCGTTTATCATCGTGTGCGAGGTCTTCCTCCGCATCAAGCCCCACTTCGGCCTATGGCTGAAGACCTTCAGTGTCAAGCCGAAGGTTGTGGGCGGTCGGCAAGCGGAGTGCGGTGGCGCCATGGTGGGCAAGATGCCCAACGTCACATGGCTCGAGGGCTCCTTTGTTGAAACCATCAAAGGGTGGCAATCGGGGTGGTTCTACATCACCGAGCCGCGTGACCCTGAATGGGCAGCAACCCCCTAATTCCAATCTGGCATCCCCACACGGCTCACCTCCAGGAAAGAGACGGGCCTGTCGTGGGGTAATCCGGAAGAGGTGACCGGACTCCAAACCTGCGTCCAAAACTTGGTGGACAAGAAGGTTAAACTTGTCAACATAGTCCAGGTCATGCTCTTCCGCCAGATCCTCCCGTGTCAACGACGAGGTTTCAACTTGTGGGAGTTTGACCTGACCCAGCACCAGACTTTGTCCAGGCTCTTCGACACAAAGCACGAGGACGTCTGGAAGGTGCTATTCAAGAGCTCCGAGGTTCCCCCTCCCATTACCGAGGATCGCGGATTTTGCGCAAAGCGCCAAGCCAGCGAAGTAAGCTTGTTTTACCCTTTACAGGGAACTTGTTCTTCATAGTTTGAGTCTATGCGGGATCTAAGCTCCCACTCCTTTGACAGGACTGGAAGAAGACGTCTGGATAGTTTGACTGTCCGGCTCCTTTGCCCGAAGGCCCAGCGGATGCATTCTTGGCGAAGCTGCTGGTCCCGGCACCTCACGTGGTGCCGGAGAAGAAGGCCAAGAAGAAGGCCACGGGGACTCAAAAGAGTTCCCGGCGCCTAGTGGTGTCGGATTCATCGCCCGACGACCCCGAAGCGCACTCCTCCTCCGAAGACGAGGAGGAGGAAGAAGAAGCCTCTCCCCCTCCAATGGGGGGAGGAAAGAAAAGGAAGGCCCCCCCAACTGGGGAGGCCGGAGGGTACAAGAAGGGGAAGACCCTTCTTCCGGACTACGCCTCCGACGCCGACGACGGTGGAGAGGAGTGGCCATCCAGGGCCAAGCCCCTGGCAAAATCGTAAGTATCCAAATACCAGAATAACTCATGGCGTTCCTTTATTGCACAATACCTTCTGACGCCGAATATAATCATGCAGTCCGCCCAAGGCTCAGCTCGACGCTTCGTCGAGCGACTCCCTGGATTCGTCGGATGTGAATAGTCTTTCACTTCCGACTGCTACCTCCCCTCGTCCTACGGACGACGCCGAGGTGGAGTCCCGAAAGGGGATACACCAGGAGGAGGTGGTCCTGGAGGCGCCCGCAAGGCGACCTCCCAGACACCAGGCCCAAAGGGGATAAAACCCCAGGGGGTCTAAGTCCGGCCCTGGGCCGGACAACGCAACAGAACCTTCTGTGGTTCCGGAGTCCGGCAGGCGGCCCCTTCTTAAGAAGGGCAAGCCTACAACGCCGGTGACCCCCGTCCAACCGGAGGCACCGGATAACTTGGTGGAGGTGCTTAACGGCGCCTCCATCAGCGAGGAGCACCGCATTATTATGAGTGCGGTGATCCAGAAAGTTCAGTCCGCCAAGAGCGGGCTGACAGAAGCCTGCGCTAGCCTTCTAACAGGCTTTGAGGTATGTATTTAAAATATGTAAAAATATTACCGCATAGACAGTAGCCCCTGATGCTCAGTTTGGTGTTCGGAAAGAAAAGCCGGACTGAGGATCTAAAAATATATACGCAGGAGTCTAATATAAGTATGTCAATATGGGAATGCAGGCTGCGCTGCTGACCTCTGCCGCACTGACTGCGGAGGTCGATGCATTGAAGCAGAGCCTCGAGCGGTCCGAGAACGAGCTCGGCCTTGCCAAGAAGCAGCTCGAGGACAAGGAAGGTAAGTAGTACCTTATGTAAGTATATAAAAATACCTTGTTGCAAATAATGACAGGACAAACATGAGTGTTTACAGGGGCCACAACCGAGGTGGCGACCCTGAAGGAAGCGCTGTCCAAGGCCGAAACAGTGTGGCCGTGGAGCGCGCCGAGCGAGAGAAACAAGAGGCGCGGGTGGCGGAGGTGCGGCAAGAGCTCAATGCTCTTGTGAAAAAACACGAGAGTTTAGAGCTTGACTCAAAGACTCGAGAGTCCGAGCTTGCCTCGGCACTTGAAAGCGCCAAATCTGCCAAGGCCGAAGCCCAAAAAGCCCTCTAAGCAATTGAGGCGATGAAAAAGATAGCAGCGGGTAAGGCATTATTTATGCAAAGAAAGCACGTGAAAGTAAATTACTTGTTACTTAGCCGAGTCCGGAGCTCTCCAGGAGCATTCGCAGATCTACCCCGCGGTGTGTCTGCCGCCGCCGCATTCTACCGAGCCGAGGAAGGTGTTGGGGAACGTAGCAGAAATTCAAAATTTTCCTACGAGTCACCAAGATTTATCTATGGAGAGACTAGCAACTAGAGAGAGGGGAGTGCATCTACATACCCTTGTAGATCGCTAAGCGGAAGCGTTCAAGAGAACGGGGTTGAAGGAGTCGTACTCGTCTTGATCCAAATCACATGAGATCCTAGTGCCGAATGGACGGCACCTCCGCGTTCAACACACGTACAGCCAGGTGACGTCTCCCATGCCTTGATCGAGCAAGGAGAGAGGGAGAGGTTGGGGAAGACTCCATCCAGCAGCAGCATAACTGCGTGGTGGTGGTGGAGGAGCGTGGCAATCCTGCAGGGCTTCGCCAAGCACCACGGGAGAGGAGGAGGACTTGGGAGAGGGGGAGGGCTGCGCCAGAACTTGGGTGCGGCTGCCCTCCCACCCCCACATATCTATAGGGGCAAGGGAGAGGGGGGTTGCCCCCTCAGATCAAATCTGAGGAGGAGGCGGCGGCCAGGGGGTTGCGTTGCCCCCCAAGGCAAGGGGGCGCCCCCCTTTAGGGTTCCCCCAAAGCCCTAGGCGCCTTGGGCCTTGGTGGGGGGGGGGTGCACCATCCCACTTGGGGCTGGTACCCTCCCACACTTGGCCCATGCAGCCCTCTGGGGCCGGTAGCTCCACCTGGTGGACCAACGGGACCCTCTTGGTGGTCCCGGTACGTTACCGATAACACCCAGAACTTTCCCTGTGACCAAAACAGGACATCCCATATATAAATCTTTACCTCCGGACCATTCCGGAACTCCTCGTGATGTCCGGGATCTCATCCGGTACTCCGAACAACATTCGGTAACCACGTATATCTATTCCCTATAACCCTAGCATCATCGAACCTTAAGTGTGTAGACCCTACGGGTTCGGGAACCATGCAGACATGACCGAGACGTTCTCCGGTCAATAACCAATAGCGGGATCTGGATACCCATGTTGGCTCCCACATGTTCCACGATGATCTCATCGGATGAACCATGATGTCGAGGATTCAATCAATCTCGTATACAATTCCCTTTGTCTAGCGGTATTGTACTTGCCTGAGATTCGATCGTCGGTATTTCGATACCTTGTTCAATCTTGTTACCGGTAAGTCTATTTATTCGTTCCGTAACACATCATCCCATGATCAACCCCTTGGTCACATTGTGCACATTATGATGATGTCCTACCGAGTGGGCCCAAAGATACCTCTCCGTTACACGGAGTGACAAATCCCAGTCTCGATTCGTGCCAACCCAACAGACACTTTCAGAGATACCCATAGTGCACCTTTATAGCCACCCAGTTACGTTCTGATGTTTGGTACACCCAAAGCATTCATATGTATCCGGGAGTTGCACAATCTCATGGTCTAAGGAAAAGATACTTGACGTTAGAAAAGATTTAGCATACGAACTACACGATCTTTGTGCTAGGCTTAGGATTGGGTCTTGTCCATCACATCATTCTCCTAATGATGTGATCCCGTTATCAACGACATCCAATATCCATGGTCAGGAAACCGTAACCATCTATTGATCAATGAGCTAGTCAACTAGAGGCTTACTAGGGACATGGTGTTGTCTATGTACCCACACATGTATCTGAGTTTCCTGTCAATACAATTATAGCATGGATAATAAACGATTATCATGAACAAGGAAATATAATAATAATAACTAATTTATTATTGCCTCTAGGGCATATTCCAACAGTCTCCCACTTGCACTAGAGTCAATAATCTAGTTCACATCGCCATGTGATTAACACTCATAGGTCACATCGCCATGTGACCAACATCCAAAGAGTTTACTAGTGTCACTAAACTAGTTCACATCATCATGTGATTAAGACTCAATGAGTTCTGGGGTTTGATCATGTTTTGCTTGTGAGAGAGGTTTTAGTCAACGGGTCTGCAACATTCATATCCGTATGTACTTCGCAAACCTCTAGGTCATATTGTAAATGTTGCTTCCACGCTCCACTTGGAGCTATTCCAAATGGTTGCTTCACTATACGTATCCGGTTTGCTACTCAGAGTCATTCAGATAGGGGTTAAAGCTTGCATCGACGTAACCCTTTACGCCGAACTCTTTATCACCTCCATAATCGAAAAACATGTCCTTATTTACTCCAAGGACAATTTTGACCGTTGTCCAATGATCCATTCCTGAATCATTCTTGTACCCCTTGACTGACTCATGGCAAGGCACACTTCCAGTGCGGTACACAGCATAGCATACTATAGAGCCTACGTCTGAAGCATAGGGGACGACCTTCGTCCTTTCTCTCTCTTCTACCATGGTCGAGCTTTAACTCTTAACTTCATACCTTACAACTCAGGGAAGAACTCCTTCTTTGACTGATCCATCTTGAACACCTTCAAGATCATGTCAAGGTATGTGCTCATTTGAAAGTACCATTTAGCGTTTTTGATCTATCCTTATAGATCTTGATGTTCAATGTTCAAGTAGCTTAATCCAGGTTCTCCATTGAAAAACACTTTTCAAATAACCACATATGCTTTCCAGAAATTCTACATCATTTCCGATCAACAATATGTCAACAACATATACTCATCAGAAATGCTATAGTGCTCCCACTCACTTCTTTGGAAATACAAGTTTCTCATAAACTTTGTATAAACCCAAAATCTTTGATCATCTCAACAAAGCGTACATTCCAACTCCGAGATGCTTACTCCAGTCCTTAGAAGGATTGCTGGAGCTTTGCATAATTATTAGCGTCTTTTAGGATTGACAAAACCTTCTGGTTGTATCACATACAACCTTTCCTCAAGGATATCGTCGAGGAAATAATGTTTTGACATTCTATCTGCAAGATTTCATAAATCATGCAGTAATTGCTAATATAATTCCAACAGACTCTTAGCATCGCTACGAGTGAGAAAGTCTCATCGTAGTCAACTCCTTGAACTTGTCGGAAAACATCTTAACGACAAGTCGAACTTTCTTAATGGTAATACTTACCATCATTGTCTGTCTTCCTTTTAAAATCCATCTGTACTCAACAGCCTTATGACCATTAAGTAGTTCTGCCAAAATCTACACTTTGTTTTCATACATGGATCCTCTCTCGGATTTTATGGTCTCGAGCCATTCGTCGGAATCCTGGCCCACCATCGCTTCTTCATAGCTCGCAGGTTCATTGTTGTCTAGCAACATGACCTCCAAGACAGGATTACTGTACCACTCCGAAGCAGTACGCGTCCTTGTCGACCTACGAGGTTCGGCAGTGACTTGATCCGAAGTTTCATGATCACTATCATCAGCTTCCACTTCAATTGGTGTAGGTGCCACAGGAACAACTTCCTGTGCCCTGCTACACACTGGTTGAAGTGATGGTTCAATAACCTCGTCAAGTATCCACCATCCTCCCACTCAATTCTTTCGAGAGAAACTTTTCCTCGAGAAAGGACCCGCTTCTAGAAACAATCTTTGCTTTCGGATCTGAAATAGGAGGTATAGCCAACTGTTTTGGGTGTCCTATGAAGATGTATTTATCCACTTTGGGTTCGAGCTTATCAGGCTGAAACTTTTTCACATAAGCGTCGCAGCCCCGAACTTTTAAGAAACGACAACTGAGGTTTCTCCAAACCATAGTTCAAACGGTGTTGTCTCAACGGAATTACGTGGTGCCCTATTAAATTGAGTGCGGTTGTCTCTAATGCCTAACCCATGAATGATAGTAGTAATTCGATAAGAGACATCATGGTATGCCCCATATCCAATAGGGTGCATCTATGATGTTCCGACACAGCATCACACTATGGTGTTCCAGGCGGTGTTAGTTGTGAAACAATTTCCAAAATGTCTCAATTGTGTACCAAACTCGCAACTCAGATATCCATCTCTATGATCATATCACAGGCATTTTATCCTCTTGTCATGAAGATCTTCAACTTCACTCTGAAATTACTTGAACCTTTCAATAATTCATACTGGTGTTTCATCAAGTAAATATACTCAACATCTACTCGAATCATCTGTGAAGTAAGAACATAACGATATTCACTGCATGCCTCAACACTCATTGGACTGCACATATCAAAATGTGTTACTTCCAACAAGTTACTATCTTGTTCCATCTTACTAAAAACGAGGCTTTTCAGTCATCTTGCCCATGTGGTATGATTTGCGTATCTCAAGTGATTCAAAATCAAGTGAGTCCAAACGATCCATCTGCATGGAGTTTCTTCATGCGTATACACCAATAGACATGGTTCGCATGTCTCAAACTTTTGAAAAATGAGTGAGTCCAAAGATCCATCAACATGAAGCTTCTTCATGCGTTTTATACCAATATGACTTACATGGCAGTGCCACAAGTAAGTGGTACTATCATTACTATCTTATATCTTTTGGCATGAAAATGTGTATCACTACGATCAAGATTTAATAAACCATTCTTTTAGGTGCAAGACCATTGAAGGTTTTATTCAAATAAATAGAGTAACCATTATTCTCCTTAAGTGAATATACGTATTGTGATAGACATAATCCAATCATGTCTATGCTCAACACAAACACCAAATAACAACTATTTACGTTTAACACCAATCTCAATGGTAGAGAGAGCGTGTGATGCTTGATCACATCAACCTTGGAAATACTCCAACACATATTGTCAGCTCACCTTTAGCTAGTCTCCGTTTATTCCGTAGCTTTTATTTCGAGGTACTAACACTTAGCAACCGAACCGGTATCTAATACCCTGGTGCTACTAGGAGTACTAGTAAAGTACACAATAACATAATATGTATCCAATATACTTCTATCGACCTTGCCAGCCTTCTCATCTACCAAGTATCTAGGGTAATTCTGCTCCAGTGGTTGTTCCCTTTATTACAGAAGCACTGAGTCTCGGGTTTGGGTTCAACCTTGGGTTTCTTCACTAGAGCAGCATCTGATTTGCCGTTTCATGAAGTATCCCTTCTTGCCCTTGCCCTTCATGAAACTAGTGGTTTCACTAACCATCAAAAATTGATGCTCCTTCTTGATTTCTACTTTCGCGGTGTCAAACATCACGAATATTTCAAGGATCATCTGTCCCTGATATGTTATAGTTCATCACGAAGCTCTAGTAGCTTGGTGCAATGACTTTGGCGAAACATCACTATCTCATCTGGACGATTAACTCCCACTTGATTCAAGTGATTGTTGTACCCAGACAATCTGAGTACAAGCTCAACGATTGAGCTTTTCTCCCTTAGTTTGTAGGCTAAGAAACTCGTCGGAGGTCTCATACCTCTTGACGTGGGCACGAGCCTGAAATACCAATTTCAGCCCTCAGAACATCTCATATGTTCTGTGACGTTTCAAAAACGTCTTCGGTGCCTCAATTCTAAACCGTTTAACATTCCCCACTGAACTATCACGTAGTCATAAAAACGTGTATGTCAGATGTTCGCAACATCCACAAACGACGTTCGAGGTTCAGCACACTGAGCGGTGCATTAAGGACATAAGCCTTCTACTGTCCGCATAATTGCTACTGTCAACTTTCGACTAAATTTTCTCTAGGAACATATCTATAACAATAGAACTAAAGTGCGAGCTATGACATAATTTGTAAAGGGCTTTTGACTATGTTCAGGATAATTAAGTTCATCTAATGAACTCCCACTCAGATAGACATCCCTGTAGTCATCTAAGTGATTACATGATCCGAGTCAACTAGGCCATGTCCGATAATCAAGTGAGATGGACTAGTCATCATCGGTGAACATCTTCATGTTGATCGTATCTACTATACGACTCATGCTCGACCTTTCGGTCTCTTGTGTTTCGAGGCCATGTCTGTACATGCTAGGATCGTCAAGTTAACCTAAGTGTTTTGCATGTGTAAATCTGGCTTACACCTGTTGTATGTGAACGTTAGAATCTATCACACCCGATCATCACGTGTTTCTTCAAAACGACGAACTTTCGCAACGGTGCACAGTTAGGGGGAACACTTTCTTGAAATTTTAATGAGGGATCATCTTATTTACTACCGTCGTTCTAAGCAAATAAGATGCATAAACATGATAAAAATCACATGCAATCAAAAAGTGAAATGATATGGCCAATATCATTTTGCTCCTTTTGATCTCCATCTTCGGGGCTACACGGTCATCATCGTCACTGGCATGACACCATGATCTCCATCATCATGATCTCCATCATCGTGTCTCCATGAAGTTATCTCGCCAACTATTACTTCTACTACTATGGCTACCAGTTAGCAATAAAGTATAGTAATTACATGGCGTTGTTCAACGACACGCATGTCATACAATAAATTAAGACAACTCCTATGGCTCCTGCTGGTTGTCATACTCATCGACATGCAAGTCGTGATTCACAAGAACATGATCAATCTCATACATCACATATCATTCATCACATTCTTTTTGGCCATATCACATCACATAGCATACCCTGCAAAAACAAGTTAGACGTCCTCTAATTGTTGTTTACATGTTTTACGTGGCTGCTATGGGTTTCTAGCAAGAACGTTTCTTACCTACGCAAAAACCACAACGTGATATGCCAATTGCTATTTACCCTTCATAAGGACCCTTTTCATTGAATCCGATCCGACTAAAGTGGGAGAGACCGGCACCCGCTAGCCACCTTATGCAACAAGTGCATGTCAGTCGGTGGAACCTGTCTCACGTAAGTGTACGTGTAAGGTCGGTCCGGGCCGCTTCATCCCACAATACCGTCGAAACAAGATTGGACTAGTAACGGTAAGCATATTGAACAAAATCAACGCCCACAACTACTTTGTGTTCTACTCGTGCAAAGAATCTTTGCAATAGACCTAGCTCATGATGCCACTTTGGGGAACGTAGCAGAAATTCAAAATTTTCCTACGAGTCACCAAGATCTATCTATGGAGAGACTAGCACCGAGAGAGAGGGGAGTGCATCTACATACCCTTGTAGATCGCTAAGCGGAAGCGTTCAAGAGAATGGGGTTAAAGAGTCGTACTCGTCGTGATCCAAATCACTAGAGATCCTAGTGCCGAACGGACGGCACCTCCGCGTTCAACACACGTACAGCCTGGTGACGTCTCCCATGCCTTGATCTAGCAAGGAGAGAGGGAGAGGTTGGGGAAGACTCCGTCCAACAGCAGTATAACAGTCTGGTGTTGGTGGAGGAGCGTGGCAATCCTGCAGGGCTTCGCCAAGCACCGCGGGAGAGGAGGAGGACTTGGGAGAGGGGGAGGGCTGCACCAGAACTTGGGTGCGGCTGCCCTCCCACCCCCCACATATATATAGGGGCAAGGGAGAGGGGGGCCGGCCCCCTCAGATCCAATCTGAGGAGGGGGCGGCGGCCAGGGGGGTTGCGTTGCCCCCCAAGCCAAGGGGGCGCCCCCCTTTAGGGTTCCCCCAAAGCCCTAGGCGCCTTGGGCCTTGGTGGGGGGCACACCAGCCCACCTGGGGCTGGTCTCCTCCAACACTTGGCCCATGCAGCCCTCTGGGGCCGGTGGCCCCACTAGGTAGACCCCCGGGACCCTCCCGGTGGTCCCGGTACGTTACATATAACACCCAGAACTTTTCCGATGACCAAAACAGGACTTTCCATTTATAAATCTTTACCTCCGGACCATTCCGGAACTCCTCGTGACGTCCGGGATCTCATCCAGGACTCCGAACAACATTCGGTAACCACGTATATATATTCCCTATAACCCTAGCGTCATCGAACCTTAAGTGTGTAGACCCTACGGGTTCGGGAACCATGCAGACATGACCGAGACGTTCTCCGGTCAATAACCAACAGTGGGATCTGGATACCCATGTTGGCTCCCACATGATCCACAATAATATCATCGGATGAACCACGATGTTGAGGATTCAATCAATCCCGTTTACAATTCCCTTTGTCTAGCGGTATTGTACCTGCCCGAGATTCGATCATCGGTATGTCGATACCTTGTTCGATCTCGTTACCGGTAAGTCTCTTTACTCGTTTTGTAATACATCATCCCATGATGAACCCCTTGGTCACATTGTGCACATTATGATGATGTACTACCGAGTGGGCCCAGAGATACCTCTCCGTTACACGGAATGACAAATCCCAGTCTCGATTCGTGCCAACCCAACAGACACTTTCGGAGATACCCGTAGTGCACCTTTATAGCCACCCAGTTACGTTGTGACGTTTGGCACACCTAAAGCATTCCTACGGTATCCGGGAGTTGCACAATCTCATGGTCTAAGGAAAAGATACTTGACATTAGAAAAGCTTTAGCATACAAACTACACGCTCTTTGTGCTAGGCTTAGGATTGTGTCTTGTCCATCACATCATTCTCCTAATGATGTGATCCCGTTATCAACGACATCCAATGTCCATGGTCAGGAAATCGTAACCATCTATTGATCAACGAGCTAGTCAACTAGAGGCTTACTAGGGACATGGTGTTGTCTATGTACCCACACATGTATCTGAGTTTCCTGTCAATACTGTTATAGCATGGATAATAAATGATTATCATGAACAAGGAAATATAATAATAATAACTAATTGATTATTGCCTCTTGGGCATATTTCCAACAGAAGGGAGCTCGACGGAGAAGGTGTTCTGGTCCCAGTATGGTGAGGCCGGACACCCAGTGCCCCTGAGCGACCAGCTGAAGCAGCTGGTCGAGCTCCATAAGCCAGCCGAGCAGGCCATGAAGGGCCTAATAGTCCGGCTATGGCCTGGGGAGGTTATGCCCGGGAGCTACTTTGGGCTTGTGAGGCGGCTAGTGGATGGATATCCATGGCTTGAAGTCAGCAAGCGCTCCGTATGCATCGAAGGCGCCCGTAGGGCCCTTGCCTGTGCTAAAGTGCACTGGGGCAAGCTGGATGCTGAGAAGCTGGTGACAGAAGGGCCACCGAAGGGGAAGGAGCATCACAGGCCCGAGATGTATTATGAGGGTGTCCTGAATGGTGCCCGCCTTGTGGTGAACGAATGTTCCAAGGATTTAATTTTTGAGTAAACTCGCTTGTGTTTATCCTGTGCGCTAAAAACTTGTTCATATGCGCTAAGCAACACTTTTTGAATTTAAAATATTACCTTCTGTGCGGCCATTTATTTAAATATGAGAGATGCGAGTCGTCGGCTTCTACCCCCATGCCACGAGTGCTGGGGTGTTCGGGATAAACCTGAGCGCTCTTGTTCCCATTATTGGGTCCTTCGAGGGAGGCGCTCAACACAACGAACAAGGCAATCATACTATAATGCTTTATCACTCTCACTTAGCCATAGAATTCTATAATTTTAAATTTCGGCGAAGCCCCTAGTTATTCGGAAGACCGAGTTCGGAGTGCTATCCACGCCTAGGCCGGACAAAGCCAGCTCCTCGCTCTAAGCGACATAAGTCTTTAGGGACTCGAAAAACCTCTCGAACAGCGACCGGCTCTCACCCTATCATGACTGTCAGTTTTAGCTTTCTCTACTGAGGTGTTAACCCAGCTCAACTGGGGCAGAATCGCAGTAGTTCTCCCAGCGCTACCTTAGCCGATATAGCGGAACGTAAGGTACCAAAACATGGGAGCAGGGCAAACCCAACTATTGACCCAAGACATGATTCAGAGCCGATGCATATAATGCTATAAGTTCGGGGTGCCGCACTCGTGAGAGTGTTCGGTCTTCTCACACCATATTCTGGGGTACTTAAGCCCCTGGTGTATTGGCCGTACCAAAGTGTACGGTTGCATAATGTCATAACTGAACATATTTACATAAAAATGAATGCAATAATAGACAAGAGCTATGTATTGTTTATTAAAGGGCTGCTATGAAAGCAGAACGATACAAATAGTGCGATAAGCAAGAGATGGGATTATTTGACATGTCCCCCTCCAGGGGCAAGCTGCGAGACTGTAAGTAAGACATGTATTTTGCTCGTTATAGAGACCACCTAGACATTCGACGTGGCTTGCTGTCTCCCTAGATGTTGCATCGTGTGTTCGGCGATTGTACTGCCGGACAGGCCTTCCTGAGAGTGGAGTCCTGAAAGTAAGAAAAGAGAAATCACAAAATCGGGAGCCCCTAGTGCGGTTGAACCGCATTCTGGGCGTGCCGTGTATGTGCCCCTCCCCTTATGCCCATGGTATTTCCAGAGCGTAATTATGTACGTGTGGTACTAGTTTCGCAATCTCGCGAGGGCTGGGGTTGGGGCCACACTGCTATGCCTGCTCGGAACATGCCAGACAGTCTTGTTGTAGGTTACTCCGGGCGCACTTGACGGTGTCCGGACGTTCAACAGCCGGACCGGAGAATTGCCTTGAGAGGCTACTTTGTACTTCCTCCGCGAGGGCCGCCGTGTGCTCCTCTATTTGGAGAGAGCGTTCGGTGTTTCCATTGACCGTAATGACTCCTCGAGGGCCTGGCATCTTGAGCTTGAAGTATGCATAGTGCGGCACTGCATTGAACTTTGCAAATGCGGTTCGCCCGAGCAGGGCGTGATAGCCACTGTGGAATGGGACTATGTCGAAGATTAACTCCTCACTTTGGAAATTATCCAGGGATCCGAAGACCACTTCGAGTGTAACTGAGCCTGTACAGCTAGCCTCTACACCTGGTAAGACGCCTTTAAAGGTCGTCTTTGTGGGTTTAATCCTTGAGGGATCTATGCCCATTTTTTGCACTGTATCCTGATAAAGCAGGTTTAGGCTGCTGCCGCCGTCCAGCGGGGAATGTGTCAAGTGATGCCGTGTCGTAGTCGACAATCATCGGGTCGGTGGAGCCAACAGACTCTAGGTCCACAGCAGGCTCGCTGGTGACGTGAACCTCATTGAGGAGGCTGACGAGGCGGCTCTCGGGGAAGTCGGTGCCCGCGTCGGATGCCGGACCGTCGGATAGGTAGATCTCGCCAACAAGGTCGGTGAGGCAGCTCGCCGCGCAGGTGATTTCCATGTCGTGCAGTGCATCGACACTGACGCCGTCAGGCGTGCTGGGCTGGCTTCGCTCGCCAGGAAGGAACAAGGTTCCCATCCAGAGCAGGTCTCCGGAAGACGGTGCACCTCGCCCCATGGTCGGCACCAAATGTTGGGGGTTGGGTGCGACATATGCCAAATGATGGCTTATAATGGTGGGAGCGAGTAGAACGTCACCGGTGCCTCGAAGGGGGATAAGGCGTAGACATGAACGCCGGCGCGCTTTACCCAGGTTCAGGGCTCTCTTACGAAATAACACCCCTAGTCCTGCTCTGCGGGTCTTCGCATGATCACTAAGGCACAAGTGATACAATGGTGTTCCTTGAGCTGTGTGCTAGAGGTAGAAGGAGGCAGGGCTAGCTCTCTTCTTCCTCTAGGGTAGTGGCTAGTTCTATCAGGGTGGGAACCGTTTGCATGAGCGCCCTGGGGGGTTTATATAGGCCTACCCCCCCAGGGGTACAATGGTAATCTGGCCAGGTGCTGGACCCGGTTGTCAGTGTCTCCGGCCGCCGGCTTCTCAGCCGGCTGCTCGGGCCCGCCGCCTGGTGGGCCCCGCCGACTGGTCTAGTACGGAGTCGACAGGACACCCCCACTGCTGGTGGGTCTAGTTGGTGGCTGATCATTGTAGTCGTGTTGCTAATGACGCGGGCTTGGTCAGTGGAGCGTGGCTACAGTCCCGCCGCCTGGTGGGAGATCACTGTAGCCACACCATGTCTTATCTGGTTAATGGTGCACGGGCCCTGAGGGAGGAACTGGCTGCCTGCTGGAGGCCGGCCTCCCTCAGGTCCGGCTGGTCTGGCTTCTGCCGTCTTCCGGGCTCTCGTTGCATGGTAGGGCCCGCCACCTGCAGGCCATACCAATAGGTCGTCGTGGGGAACAGGGCTCCGCCTGTAAGGAGTGACATCAAGGGGGGAGTGGCAACAATGCTGCACCATGCAAAGATCTCCACCTGTATGGGGCACTGTAGCCATGCCAAGCCCAGGATTCGGGGGTCAGGGACTACACTGTAGCATCACCTTGTCTTGTCCTCCTGATCAGGGGCGCAGACTCTAAGGGTGCTGGGTGGCCGCCTGCTGGACGCCGGCCTCTCCGGAGGCTGTCTGCTAGGAGCTGGCCGGTCTTGGTGCTGTCTGCTGGTGCTTAGCCATCTTCAGGCAGCCGGCCGTTGGGCCAGCCGGCCACCGGAAGGCGGCGCTTCATTATGAGGTTTTGTGGGGCGAAGCCGACCCAAAGTCTTGAAAGGTTCAGGGGCTCGGGTGAGGCTACCTGTGGCCCATTACTCCGACATGACGTTCATTTGCATTAAGAGTTTGGGCATCCAGAATTAAAAAGCTCAGGACAACATGTGCTTTCCTCTACAAAGGGCCTATCTTTTACTTTTCAGTATTTACTTTTATGCAAGTGTCAATAGTATACATCGTCGTTCAACCTCAATTGTTCTCTAGTTGGCAAGCATCATGTGTTGGGGAAAGATCCAGGCACATATGGACATCAAATATATTTGATCATGATTTATTATTGTTGACAATTATCTCTTTGATAAATGAGTTGGGAGGCAAAACATTAAGCCCCTATCTTTCTCTGTGTTTGATGGATGCCATTTGTTCTAAGAATATGATTTGAGTACTAGCAATCATGGAAGACTATATTATGATTGAGTATGTCGATCTCTTACATACACTCTGTTAAATAAGTTGAATTGCAATTGTTTGATGACTAAATAGGTTGTTGTGTTTCAAGAGAATTCATTGTTTAAATCTTAACATGTGAATTGATTGCTACCTTGTCATGATGAGTTTTATGAGAAAGAGTTGCTGTTATGATGCTAGGAAAAGTGATTGAAATTATCATTGATCAAACTTGTGCACTTTGCTAGCATTCACAATTTATAAATTATTTCTGTTATAATTTACCTACTCGAGGACGAGTAGGAATTAAGTTTGGGGACGCTGATACATCTTCAATGTATCTATAATTTATGAAGTATTCATGCCGTTATATTATCATTCTTGGATGGTTTACAATCATTTTATAGCAACTTTATATCAATTTTTGAGAATAACCTATTGACATACTGCCCAATGCCAGTTGCTATTTTTTGCTTGTTTTTTACTTTGTAGGAAATCAATATCAAAGGAGTCCATACGTAGGGAAACTTTTTGGAGATTTTTTATGGACCAGAAGACCCAGGATGGGCCAAAGGGGGGCACAACCCACCTGGGCGCACCTGGGGGCCCAGGAATGCCCTGGTGGGTTGTGCCCACCTCGGTGGCCTCCCACACCGCCTCTTCACCCTATAAATTCCCAAATCTTGCAAAAACCCCAAAAAGAACCCTAGATCAGAAGTTCCGCCGCTGCAAGCCTCTATAGCCACGAAAATCAATCTAGACCCCGTTCGGGCACTCCGCCGGAGGTGGAAATCATCACCAGTGGCCATCTTCATCATCCCGGTGGCAACCATGATGAGGAGGGAGTAATCCACCCTCGGGGCTGAGGGTTTGTACAAGTAGATATTGTCGGATTCGGGGTTCCGGCAGACCCTCTAGATTCGAACACTGGGGTGCGCGCGGAGATTTGGCCCTCTACCTACCTGCGCCTCACCGCCTTGCTAGGATATAAGCTATCAAAAGAACAAGACAAGAGACACAGGGTTTATACTAGTTCAGGCCACCATTGTGGTGTAATACCCTACTCCAGTGTGTGGTGTGGTGGATTGCCTCTTGGGCTAATGATGAACAATACGGGGAAGAACAGCCTCGCGAGGGTCTGTTCTTGCGTTGGTGCTTCTAGCTAAGGTTCGATTCATCGACCCCCTGCCTTGAGAGTGGCTAGTCCTATTTATAGGCAAGGGCCCTGTGCCTCTTCCCAAATATTGAGCGGGAAGGGCGCCAACAATTGGCCATTTTGAAGGGGAACATCTAGTACACTTATCTTGACTAAAGTTGGTCTTCGCCTGTCAAAGGCTCTGGTGGTGACGCCTTCCTGGGCTCCACGATGACTTCCTTCCCGCCGTTGCGACGGTCTTGGTCTTGTTGCACTGAAATGGATGCCTTTGCTTGATGCTCTCGCCTGCGCTTGCTCCCTTTGCACCAGAGAGGAAAGAAGGACACTGTGCGGGCTGTCGCCCGCCTGGCACCCTCGGTCGTCATGGCTTGTGTCATGGGCACCTCGTGAGGTACCCTGCCTTGATCTCTCCGCCTCCTCGCGAGCCACCCTGACGAGGCCGTACCTGAGGAAGCCTCCTGTCGTCCGCCTCACGAGGCTTGGCCCCTTGCGAGGGTCTTGAGCTCGTGCTATCGAAGATGGGCCATGCTGGGCCGCCCCTTGAGCCACGCCGCAGACTGCAGGCAGGCAAGTCTGGGGACCCCCGTTCCTAGAACGCCGACAGTAGCCCCTGGGCCCAAGGCGCGCTCGGACTTGGCTGAGCAGAGAGGCGAAGGGGTAAGTGCGAAGCGCCGCGGGCCCTAACAGCCTACGGCCTCGGGCGCCGCGTGGCAGTTGATAGGACGTGGGAGGCCCCGCTCCCCCATGACACCTCAGTAACTGTGCGAACCATCAGGTCCCTACATGCAAAGAGGGTCATGATTACCTGTGGTCGTGGAGGCAGACGGTTGGCCTCCTCCGGCTATAAGTACGGGGCGGCGCTTGCCCTTTCGATCCATCCCTTCTTATTTCTCCTCTTCTTTCATGGCTCCGCCAAAAAGGTTCTCGGCCGCGGAGAAAGGTAAGGCCTGCCAGGCGGAGCTTGACTCTCCTCCACCCAAGCGCGGCCGAGGCCGTCCCCACAAACACCCTGCGACTCCCATGGTGGCTCCCTACGGTCGCGGAGGCAATCTTCCGCGTGGCGAAGGGCGGCCGGCCGCCACTGGGGGACGCGTCACGGCCGCGCGACCCCCTAGGCCGCGCTCCCACTCGGCAGAGGTAATGCCAGAGTTTGTTGTGTGGGCGGCGGAGCTAGCCAGCACCCGGCTCCAACTCCCCCGCTTCCTCCTAGGTGAGCTTCCGGCTGGGGCCCCGGGCGGCCTCTGGCTCCAGGTGGATGGTTGCTGCGGCCAAGCCTCGCCTGGGCTTCGCTGGAGGTCTCCTCGGCCGGGAGCTTGGCACTGACCCGCGGCTGGCAAACGTTTTCCCGCGCGCATGGTCTGATCCGGCGGTGCACCCTGCACTTCAAGTTTGACGGTGATGCCACCGTCTACGTGAGGGTGTTCGGGGAAGATGGTCGCCGCGCTGGATGTTGCCCCGAGAGCGACGACCGCGGCCGTGGGTCCTGCCCCGGCGACGATGAAGATGGCAGCGTGCGTGAGGCCGGTGGCGGTCGAGGTTCATCGAGCTTCGACGACTCTTCTTCGAGCAGCGGCTCCTCCAGCGGTGGCCGCGATCAGCCTCCGCATCGCCGCGCTCGCCTGGAGGGAGGTAGCGGGCCTGCTCACCGTCGCGCCTCGGTGAAGCGCGGATGGAGTCCGTTTGAGCTCCGGAGGCAGTTCAAGTCTCCCTCGCGAGCTGATGTCGGGCGAGTCGCGCCTGTTTTGTTTTCCTTTTCCCTGGGTAAAAAGACAGTAGTGTAGGGCCCCGCGAGGGTGTGCCGGGACTATTGCTATTTAATTATTGTACTGCTTCTGCTATTTTGGTATTTGTGCCCTCATGCCGTACGCTAGTGCGCAGGAATTACTTAGCTTGGGGGCAGGGCTTGTCACGACCCTTGCTTCTCGAGGCCGAGGCTTTGTCAAATGTTCCATGCCCTTCGGGGGTTAGTCTGGAGAGGTAGTTCCCGGCCTCAGCCGTGGAGGCGATCGACCCAGGCCCTGTGTTCGTGTCGTGATGCCCGTGGGGCATGGACTGGAGGGGTGCTCCTGTAGTGGACCCGGGTTGGGTAGCCTCGAACGACAAGGGCAGAAAACGCTCGCGAGGGTGTCTGCGGTGCCCCCTCGCAAGACTTGCGCGAGAGAAATCGGGGCAGGAGAACGAAAAAGGCAAAGGGTCACAAACCAAAGACGACAACAACTTCAGCAAAACCTCGAATGGGGATGAACAGCCAACTGCAGAAAGCAAATGAGAAAAGCCGCATCCGGCACCTAATCTAGCCTTCGATGTCTTCTCACCAGCGCGGAGCTAAGTGCTGCCACTGGTCGTGGGAGGGAGCCCAAGGGCCTGAGGCCGACGCTCCTGAGACTCCGGGACGTGTACAGCCCCACTCATTATTACATGAGAGTGTCACGGGCAGCGAGCTTCACATGCATTGGCCTTCTTCACAGGCTCCGGGCCTTTCTCGCGAGGATAGACTTCACAGGCATTCGTCTTCTTCACAGGCTCTGGGCCTTTTCCAAAACACAACATCTTCACAGGCATTTGCCTTCTTCACAAGCTCTAGGCCTTTTCCAAAACACAACATCTTCACAGGAATTTGCCTTCTTCACAGGCTCTGGGACTTTTCCAAAATGCAACAGCTTCACAGGCATTCACCTTCTTCACAGGCTCTGGGCCTTTTCCAAAACGCAACAGCTTCACAGGCATTCGCCTTCTTCACAGGCTCTAGGCCTTTTCCAAAACGCAACAGCTTCACAGGCATTCGCCTTCTTCACAGGCTGTGGGCCTTTTCCAAAACGCAACAGCTTCACAGGCTCTGGGCCTTTTCCAAAACGCAACAGCTTCACAGGCGTTCTCCTTCTTCATAGGCTCTGGGCCTTTTCAAGGGTAGAATCTCCGGAGGTGCTAGATGTTCCACGCGTTCTGGATGGGCACCCCCTCCTGAGTCTCCAGGCGCGCGGAGCCGGGCCTGGAAACATGAACAACCTTGAACGGGCCCTCCCACATGGGAGAGAGCTTATGCAGCCCCTCCCTGGAGAGGACCCGCCTGAGCACGAGGTCTCCTACCTCAAGCGTCCTGGGGCGGATGTTGCGACAGTGGTATCGCCGTAGCGCTTGTTGGTATCTTGCTGCTCGGAGCGCGGCTTCCCGGCGACGCTGCTCCCCTAGCACGAGGTCCGTCCCCCACATGGCGTCCTGCTGCGCCTCGTTGAACACCAGGACCCGCGCGGAACGATGTCTGACCTCGTGAGGGAGGACCGCTTTCAGCTCCATAGACCAGGAAGAATGGGGTCTCGCCGGTTGGCTTGGTCGCGGTTGTGCGGATGGACCACAACACATGCTGAAGCTCGTCGTACCAACCTCGACCGTAGGCCTCCAACTTCTTCTTGAACGTCCTGGTTTTGAGGCCCCTCAGGACGTCCGCGTTGGCCCACTCGCACTGACCGTTGCTCTGGGGGTGCGCCACTGAAGCGTAACATATCTGCGTTCCAAGGTTAGCACAATATGTTTTGAAGAGATTACTGGTGAACTGCGAACCATTGTCGGTGATGATGCGGTTTGGTACCCCGAACCGGCTCACGATGCCCTTGATGAACTTGACCGCAGACCCTGCAGGGATGGTGCGGACAGCTTCTACTTCAGTCCACTTAGTGAACTTGTCCACGGCGACGTAGAGGTAGCGATAGCCCCCTGGCGCCCGAGGAAATGGGCCCAGGATGTCCAGCCCCCAGACTACGAATGGCCATGAGAGAAGTATAGTTTGCAGGCCTCCAGCTGGCTGATGGATCTGTTTGGCGTGGAACTGGCAGGCCTCGCAATCCTTCACCAGTTCGACATCATCATTGAGCGCAGTTGGCCAATAGAATCCACTGCGGAATGCCTTGCCAACGAGGGTCCGCGACGATGAATGATGCCCACAGTATCCACCGTGTATATCCGCTAGCAGTTCCTTCCCTTGCTCCTTGGAGATGCAGCGCAGGGACACATCATTCGGTCGCCTTTGGTAGAGCTCCCCATCCTTGATGCAGTATGTTGTGGCCTGCCGCGCCACGCGCTCCGCTTCCTCCTCCTTCTCTGTCAAGATCCCTTGTGTCAGATAGCTCCGGAGCTGCGTGTTCCAGCACCCCTCCTGAGGCTCCATTGTCAAGAGCAGACGCGCCCCTGAGGCCGGGCCACAGGCCGGGGCTCCCGAGGCTGGCGGCTGGGGGAGCTCCTCCCAAGGCTGCACCACGCTTGATAGTGATGGCGTGGCCGAGGGCTTGAAGAGCCGCTCTTCGAAGACGCCAGGCTACTGAGGCAGTCGCCCGGATGCTCGTTTGGCGATGTCGTCGGCCTCCTGGTTGGTGCCATGGGGCACGTGCTGTAACTTCAGCCCCCAGAACTACTTCTCCATCCTGCGGACCTCCGCAAGGTAGGCTTCCATGTGCTCAGCCCTTGGCTCGTATACTTTGCTGGAGAAGTTGACGAGGAGTTGTGAATCACCTTTGATGGTAAGATGTTTTATTCCGAGGGCGGCCGCGGCCTTCAGGCCTGCTATCAAGCCTTCATATTCTGCTATGTTGTTGGAGAGCTTTTCCCCGTGTTGGAAATAGAGCTGGATGGCGTAGTAGAGCTTGTCTTGGGTAGGAGATATAAGCACCGCACCAGCCCCAGCGCCGTGCCTGTAGAATGCTTCGTCGAAGTACATGACCCAACCGTCCGGCGCCTCGCTTCCTGGGGAGAGGGATCGATCCTCATCAGCCTTTAGGCCCGGCGCCTCTGTCCACTCTGCTACAAAATCTGCCAAGCCAGGCCCCCTTGATGACTCTGGTTGTGCTGAATTCGAGCTGAAACGCTTGCAGTTCAATGTTCCACTCGGCGACTCTTCCAACTGAGTTGGGGCTCCTGAGCACCCTCTCCAAAGGGTACGCTGAGACAACCTTGATCGGGTGGCTCTGAAAATAATGCCGCAGCTTGCGCGAGGCCACCAATAGTGCGAGGAGAAGTTTCTGAGGCATGGGGTACCGCGCCCTTGCGTCCCGCAACACTGTGCTGACGAAGTACACAATATGTTCAACTTGGTTGGGAGTGCTGGTGTTGATGGCGCCCTCCGGAGACCGCGGCGCCTCCTGAGGTAGGGGAGCCCCCAGCGGCTGGTCGCTAGGGGGAGGGGTTCCCGCTGTCTCGAGCGCGTTCCCCAACGGTGGTTGATCCTTCTTGGCTGGGGTGGTGGTCTCTGCGGGTCTTTCTTGTTCACGTTCCGCCCCGACCCGGGCGGATGCCGTGGCCTTGTTCCGACGCTCCTCCCTAACTGCCACCAGAGTTGCGCTGGCGGAGTAGGGAGTGGCTGCAAGGTAAAGCACCAGGGGCTCCTGAGGGCGTGGGGCCACCATTACCGGAGGGCTGGTTAGGTAGCTCTTGAGGTCTTGGAACGCCTTGTCTGCCTCTTCAGTCCATTCAAAGGGTCCCTTTTTCTTCATCAGCTGGAAGAAAGGCAGCGCTCGCTCTCCCAGCTTGGAGATGAAGCATCCCAGTGTTGTCACGTGCCGAGTGAGCTTCTGCATTTCTCTGAGGGTCTTTGGCGGGCTCATGTCCTAGACCGCCTTGACCTTTTCCGGGTTAGCCTCGAAGCCCCGGTGAGACATGAGGAAGCCCAAGAGGTTGCCTGAGGGGACCCCAAACACGCACTTCTCTGGGTTGAGCCGCAGGCTCACGGCATTGAGGCTCGCGAAGGTTTCCTCGAGGTCGTGTATCAGGGTCTTTGCGTTGCGAGAGTTTACCACAATATCATCGGCATAAGCCTCAACGTTTTTCCCGAGCTGTGGGCTCAAGGCGATGTGCATCAGCTGCTGGAAGGTCGCCCTTGCATTGCGCAACCCGAACGGCATGCATGTGTAGCAGTACACCCCGCACGGGGTGAGAAAGGCCGTTTTGTCCACATCTTCCACCGCCATCTTGATCTGGTGATACCCAGAGAAGGCATCCAAGAAACACAACAGGTCGCACTCGGCGGTGGAGTCAACGATCTGGTCGATACGGGGGAGCGGGAATGGATCTTGCGGGCAAGCTTTGTTGAGATTGGTGAAGTCGACGCACATACGTTCCTTCCCTCCTTTCTTCGGTACAACGACTGGGTTGGCCAACCAATCCGGGTATCGGACCTCGCGAATGACCCCTGCAGCTTCCAACTTGCGGGTCTCTTGGACGATGAAAGCCTGCATTTCGGTGGACTGCCGTCTTGCCTTCTGCTTGACGGGTCGGACATTGGGGCACACATTGAAGTGGTGCTCGATTACACCCCTTGGGATCCCCGCCAACTGATTGGGCTCCCATGCGAATACCTTCTTGTTCGCGCGCAGGAACTTGACCAGGGCCTCCTCCTGCTCGGGCTCGAGGTTGGCGCCTATGGTGAAGGTGGCGTCAGTAGACCCGTCCTTGTCAACCAGCATCTGCTTGGTTTCCGCCTTGTCTTGGGTGAACAACTGCTTCTTCTTGGCCGGCGCAGCCCCCTTGGGCTCAGGGGTGTCCGAGACGGCTGGCTGCACCGACGCCACCGTCTTGAAGGCGAGCTTGAGCACTTGCAGCGCGTCCCCGGTGTCTCCGCTCACGGTGAGGACGCCGCTGCTCCCGGGCATTTTCATGAGGTTGTACGCCGGGTGAGTCGCAGCCAAGAACCGGGCCAGCGCCGGGTAGCCGAGGATGGCGTTGTATGGGAGGCCGATGGGGGCGATGTCAAAGTCGATTAGCTCCGTGCAGAAGTTGTCGTAGGTGCCGAAGGTTACCGGGAGACGGATCTGCCCCAGGGAGCTAGAGGCCCCGCCCCCGACGCCCAAGAAGGGCCGGCTGGGATGAAGCCGCTCCGGTGGTATGTGGAGGAGGCTGAAGGCTTCAATCGAGAGCACACTGAGGCCCGAGACACCGTCGATGAGCGTCCTGGTGACGGACACCTGGTAGATGGTGGGAGTGCACAGCATCGGGAGCACGCCTGAGCAGGCTGAATTGGAGGGGTGGTCCTTTGAGCTGAAGGCCAGATCGGCCTTGGGCGCCGACCGACCTGGGGGAGCCCCCTGCCGCGTGGAAACGGCGCCGACCAGGCGGATGAATGGCTTGACGTGGCAGCCCGAAGGTGGCTCCTGCGAGCCGCCCAGGAGGGCCGCGACGACCGGGGCGGACGGCGCGCTGCTCATCGCAGGGTGAGTCGTGGGGTCGGCGGAGAGCGGGTCGGCGAAAGGAGAAGCTCCGGCACACCCCTACCTGGCGCGCCAAATGTCAGATTCGGGGTTCCTGCAGACCCTCTAGATTCGAACACTGGGGTGCGCGCGGAGATTTGGCCCTCTACCTACCTGCGCCTCACCGCCTTGCTAGGATATAAGCTATCAAAAGAACAAGAGAAGAGACACAGGGTTTATACTGGTTCAGGCCACCATTGTGGTGTAATACCCAACTCCAGTGTGTGGTGTGGTGGATTGCCTCTTGGGCTGATGATGAAGAATACAAGGAAGAACAGCCTCGTGAGGTCTGTTCTTGCGTTGGTGCTTCTGGCTAAGGTTCGATTCGTCGACCCCCTACCTTGAGAGTGGCTAGTCCTATTTATAGGCAAGGGCCCTGGGCCTCTTCCCAAATATTGAGCGGGAAGGGCGCCAACAATTGGCCATTTTGAAGGGGAACATCTAGTACACTTATCCTGACTAAAGTTGGTCTTCGCCTGTCAAAGGCTCTGGTGGTGACGCCTTCCTGGGCTCCACGATGACTTCCTTCTTGCCATTGCGACGGTCTTGGTCTTGTTGCACCGAAATGGATGCCTTTGCTTGATGCTCTCGCCTGCGGTTGCTCCCTTTGCACCAAAGAGGAAACAAGGACACTGTGCGGGCTGGCACCCGCCTGGCGCCCTCGGTCGTCATGGCTTGCGTCATGGGCACCTCGCGAGGTACCCTACCTCGATCTCTCCGCCTCCTCGCGAGCCAGCCTGACGAGGCCATGCCTGAGGAAGCCTCCTGTCGTCCGCCCCGCGAGGCTTGGCCCCTCGCGAGGGTCTTGAGCTCGTGTTGTCGAAGATGGGCCATGCTGGGCCGCCCCTTGAGCTCATGTTTAATCTCGCTCTCTCTCTCTCTCTCGTGTTCATGAGATGGCACAATCTTTATGTATCACGGGCCTTGTTAATATAGTTGGATCGTATGGTGTTTTCCCCTCTCTATCTTTTTGTGATGAATTGACTTTTCCCTTTGATATTTCATTTTTATTGGATCGAGTGCTTTCATGGATTTGAGAACACTTGATGTATGTCTTGCTATGAATACCCGTGGCGACAATGGGGTATCATATTGATTCACTCAATATGAGTTTTGGCACTCAACTCGCGAGTCCCGAGGTGACATTGGGGTAATCTATGCATCGGGGTTGATGCACATTCTCATCTTTGTTTCTCCGATAGGAATCTTGGGGCACTCTTAGAGGTTCTTTGTGTTGGATTGAGTATTATGAATCTCAAAATTATTTGGTGTTATCTTAGTACGAACTCTTGATAGATCGATCGGAAAGGATAACTTGGTGTTATTTTAGTATGAACTCTGGATAGATCGACCGAAAAGGATAACTTGGTGTTATTTTAGTACGAACTCTTGGATAGATCGATCGGAAAGAATAGCTTCGAGGTGGTTTCATACCCTACCAACAATTTTGTCTTATGTTCTCCCCTAGATAGGAACTTTGGAGTTATTCTTCATCGCACGTTGAGGATGGTTATATCATCCAATTATATTAGCATTATTGAGATATCGCACTAGCAAAAGCACAGACCCTAGGCCTCATTTTAAAGCATTGCAATACCATTTGTTTTCACTTTTGTTACTTTCTATCTTGCTATTTTTTATTGTTCATATTACAAAAATCAATATCTACTATCATTACTACGCTTGTATCACCATCTCTTCACCGAATTAGTGCACCTATACAATTTACCATTGTATTTGGTGTGTTGGGGACACAAGAGACTTTTTATTATTTGGTTGCTGGGTTGTTTGAGAGATACCATCTTGATCTTATGCCTCCCACGTATTGATAAACCTTAGGGCATCCACTTGAGGGAAAATTGCTACTGTCCTACAGAACTCTGTGCTTGGAGACCCAACACAAGTCTATAAGAATAAAGTTGCATAGTTGACATCATAATTGCGTGGACTGCTCCCCAAAAACCTTATCACGCTTCTCCCGTACATGACTCAAAGTGGTGGGGTTTCGGAGCCCTATTGTCCTGACCTGCAGTGCAAGCCGCAAGCCGAGATGGGGAAGATCATAGCAGTAGCTTAGTGCTCAGGAACGATGGCGAGAGGAAGATGATGTTCTGATGTGTCTCTCTGGAGAGGAGTGACCTCTCTTTTATAGGCACTTGAGAAGTAGGCGAGAGGGAAGCGATGGGAGGTGAAGCAAAAGAGGGAGATGAAACGAACAGTCTGCAGCCGAAGAGGTGTGCCGTTCGGATTCAATCTGCACTACAGAAAAAGATTTCAGCTCCCGCGTGACCATTCGTATAACCGTCGTGCATGGAAAAATTTACACATCGGCTCGGCTCATTCCTTCAACCCGCAGCGCATCGTGACTACGGGTGGCGTAATGGGCGGCGGAGGAGGAGCACGCGTGAATGTCCCTCTTGTTCTCATGCTCATACATGTGGGGAAACAACATCCCTTATGAGGAGGTCCAACTCCCACCAAACTAGCAATGTGGGACTAAAATTTAGTTCCACATCTTCCCTTGTGATGCCTACTATGCAACCTTCTTCTTGTAGACTCGTTTTGGCCTCCAAGCACAGAGTTTTGTAGGATAGTAGCAAATTCCCTCAAGTGGATGACCTAAGGTTTACCAATCCGTGGGAGGCGTAGGATGAAGATGGTCTCTCTCAAACAACCCTGCAACCAAATAACAAAGAGTCTCTTGTGTCCCCAACACACCCAATACAATGGTAAATTGTATAGGTACACTAGTTCGATGAAGAGACGGTGATACAAGCGTAATATGGATAGTAGATATGGGTTTTTGTAATCTGAAAATATAAAAACAGCAAGGTAACTAGTAACAAAAGTGAGCAAAAATGGTATTGCAATGCTTGGAAACAAGGCCTAGGGTTCATACTTTCACTAGTGCTAGTTCTCTCAACAATGATAACATAATTGGATCATATAACAATCCCTCAATGTGCAATGAAGAATCACTCCAAGGTTCCTATTGCGGAGAGCATAAGATGAAATTGCTTGTAGGGTATGAAACCACCACAAAGCTATTCTTTCCGATCAATCCATTGAGCTATTCCTATAAGTGTCACAAATAGCCGTAGAGTTCGTAGTAAAATGATACCATATGACACATGTCAATCAACCCTAATGTCACCTAGATACTCCAATGTCACCACAAGTATCCGTGGGTCAATTATACGATATGCATCAAACAACTTCAGATTCATAATATTCAATCCAACATAAAGACCTTCATGAGCATCCCGAGATTTCTATCGGAGAAAGGAATATGAAAACGTGCATCTACCCCTATGCATAGATTACCCTAATGTCACCATGGGAATCCACAAGTTGATAACCTAAACATACATCAAGTGGATCAATATAATATCCCATTGTCACCATGGATATCCCATCGCAAGACATATATTAAGTGCTCTCACATCCAAGGATTCAATCTGACATAACAAAACGTCAAAGGAAAAGATTCAGTTTGTTGGTGCAATAGACCCTGGGTATGTTGCCCTGACTGTGCACACGCACAGGAACAGGAATATGGCGTCAGGCCATGCCAGAGAGCAAGGGACCAAGATCTTTGAAGGACCAACATGCAGGACAAGAGGACCAAGATCAAGCCAGAGAAGCAAGATACCACTAGAAGAAAACCCTCACTTGCCGTGCAAATGGGCTTGGTAAGGGCAGAGTTACTCCCGAAAGAGAGCATCCAAGACGTCCCGGCAGGGCCTGCCGGGACTCATGGAGGAAAGAAACACCTCATCGACCACTACCCCATGACCCACGTCGTCAATCAGTGCGATGCCAAGCCGCGAAGTGATTAAGTGGCAGCCATTGGCCACATGGCAGCCTCTTTCTGTAGGAAACCCTACAGATGACACCCATCCTGCGACGTGTCAAACAAGCAGGAGTGGAGCTGGCAAAATAAGCCCGGCAAGGCTTGCCGGGCGAACAATGATGTGACATTGAGTGGCACATTTAATGCACTCTGTTAGCCTGCAGAGTTAGGTATGATAGCATTGTTTGCTATCTTATTAGTAAATAATGACTGATTTGCCATTGTGGTGACCCCTTAACCCATAAAAAGAGGCCCATGGCAACCGTAGAGGGGGTTCACGAGGTTGGACAGTTGGACACCCACCCACTCATACGCGCGTAGCCACGACCGCCCCTGCCGGGCAAGTGTTGCTCCACCACCATTACTCGACCATCAACCCACCAAAGCAGGAGTAGGGTTTTACGCCTCGTGGCGGCCTGAACCTGGGTAAAATTGCTCATGTGATCCCTGTTGTGCTACCTGATGCTCCTCTGCTCTTTGTGCAACATGACATCCCCCCCTCCTGCTGAACGGCGCCATCAACCATGGAGCCGAAGAAGAATTCCGGTGTTTTGGCTCACCCGTCCACCTCAAAGGCTCCACCACCCGTAGCTACCAATGCTACGGGAGGTGCGGAGACACGTGAGGATGTGGATGCCGCTAGGGATGTTGTCGGAGCAGGCTGCACGGTCAACATTTCTCCCGCGGCAGAAGCCGTAGCAGGAGACATCGAGGTAGAGTGACTTCAGCAACACCCCGACGGCCATGCTCCACGAGGTACATGTGGAGGATCTACTCCGTCCACACCTCTTCCTCTCGTCGACGAGCACAGCCGCAGCGGTGGAGCTTGTTTAGGGGCGAATCACTGCCTGCCGGCCATCCCTATCATGGGAGTGAACGCAGCGCACGCGCCTCCCCTGGACGAGTCGACCAAACCACTACGCCCAACGAAGTCGTAGGCCCTCAAGCGCCTTCGCCGCGCTATCACGCCATCCAATTAGCTGCCTCACGATTGTGGGGGCGCAGTACTATCACCGTTGGCACCGTCAGAAGCCGAGCGACGGTACGATCTACATCGTCATCACCCATGTCGAGCATGGCTACAGAGGCTATGGCGCGGGCTCAGCTCCTACCGAGGTTCCCGCCAGCAGCTGAAAAGATGGACGAGTGGCGTGCCACCATCCAAAGCTTCCTCGGTATCACCGAGGCTCGGGGCTCACAGTGAGCTGGCCTACCACAGCCTCCCCAAGCGATGGCAACGGCTCGTGATGCTGGTCGTACAGAAGGGGCCACACCCACGATGCAGTCCCCGCCACGGCAACCAATGCAAGCTCGACTGCATCAAGAACCTGATGACGTCTTGATGGCCTCTTCTGACCCTCGAGCACGTCCAGATCATCGGCAAGCACCGGAGGACAGGCGGAGGGAAGACGCACATGCTGTCATTGAGCAACACCGTGACGACTGAGGGATTCCTAGATTCAGGGGTCCTCATGTGTCCTGCCCAGGAATATGGACCGGGTTGGATGGGCCATACAAGATCAAGCTGAAGATTATTCTCCGTGTTCGAATGGGACTTCTCAATGCATAGACGACAAGATTAGAGTACGGAAGCTTCCCTTCCTGATGAACCGACCTTGTACAAACCCTAGGCCCCTCTGGTGTGTATATAAACTGGAGGGGTTAGTCCATAGATGCTATCTTCTTTACCATCATTGGAATTCTCATGGGCTAGACATCTAGGGTTTAGCCATTATGATCTCGAGGTAGATTAACTCTTGTAATCTTCATACTCGTCAAATATAATCAAGCAGGAGTAGGGTTTTACCTTCCTTAAGAGGGCCCGAACCTAGGTAAACACTGTGTCCCCTGGTCTCTTGTTACCATTGATCCTTAGACGTACAGCTTGGGCCCCCCTACCCGAGATCTGCCGTTTTTGACACCGACATTCATGCTTTCATTGAGAGCTTTGCCATGCTCTCTACAAAAAGTGATCTATGGCTCGCCTAGTCATCAACAAAAATACCACTTCTAAAGGGTGCCTAGCTTCGGGGCAGACCCCCCAGTTCGGCGGCTTCACCATAAGGGCATGCGCGGCCGTCAAGCCCACAACTCCCCCCATGGACGCCGGACACCGTCCCCGCATCAGCCCTAAGTACATCGAAAAGTTGGATCCAGCGGATGTTTCATCTTTAAACGAACTGCTAGACCGCATCGCTGCCCTAGGGGTCTTAATAGACTATGATCGGATCAGGCTCAAGCCCGTCTAGAGGGAAATTAATCACGCGCTGATCACCCACTTTGTAGCGGTCGTTGAGGAACCGACCAAAGACACTTCCCTACCCATATTGAAAACCAAGTATGTTCGGGTCTCTGAATCCCCTCAGTCGGATACTCCCCCTTCGGATGGGACCTTACGCCCTCCAGACTCTGGTTCAAGCGTAGGATTGTCGGAGCCCTTGTGCCTAACCGGACCCAAACTGGTCACATTAGAAACCGTTCTAGCTCCGAACACACATGTGGGAACGGATCCAAAATTCTGTCACCCTTCAGACATGCCCGGCATCCCACGAAGACTGACTGAACATAGTCTCAATGTAGTCAAGGGATTCAAACATGTGAAGCAGACACTATGGCGATTCTCTTAACCTATGTGTCAAGCCATGGGAGAAGAGCTAGCTAAGTTGTTAGAGGCTGGGTTTATTAGGGAAATTAAACATCCGGATTGGTTAGCCAACTTGGTTATAGTACCAAAGAAGGACAAATCTTAGCGCATGTGTTTAGATTTCAAGGACCTCAACATTTCTTGCCCTAAAGACCCCTTCCCATTTCCTCGCATCGACCAAATTATTGACGCAACAGCAGGGCATGACTCTCTGTGCTTCCTTGATGCCTACTCCGGATACCATCAGATCAAGATGAAGGAATCGGACCAGGATGCAACCACGTTCATTCATCCTTACGGCCCCTTCTTCTTCAACACTATGCCCTTCGGTCTCAAAAATGCTGGGCTACCTACCAGCGTATGATTCAAACTTGCCTGGAAAAACAAATAGGCAAAATAGTCGAAGCATATGTGGATGGCGTGTTCATCAAGACAAAACATGTCGAGACACCGGTGGACTATCTCCCCCTCACCTTCGACAACCTCTGAACATATGACATATGGCTTAACCCAGAAAAATGTGTCTTCGGAGTTCCGGACGGAAAATTGCTCAGGTTTATAGTTTCCCATAGAGGAACTGAAGCAAACCCAGCTAAGATCCAAGCATTGTCACAATTGGCCACACCAATAAACCTAAAGCAAGTCTAGAAACTAGCTGGGTGTGTCATGGCCTTAAGCCGCTTTATCTCCAAATAGGGAGAGAAAGCGCTACCCCTCTACAAGTTATTAAGGCGCACATACAACTTCAAATGGATGGACACTGCTGCAGACAAACTAGAAGAGATTAAAACCCTTCTTGCAAGCAAAACAATCCTAGCTGCAACGGGTGTTGGAGAGCCCATGTTATTATATATTGTGGCAACTAACCAAGTGGTTAGTGTTGTGCTCGTCGTCGGACGAGGGGAAGGGGGACATAAATTCCCCACCCAAAAACTAGTCTATTATGTATCGGAGGTCCTCACACCTTGCAAATCCCGATACCCCCACTACTAGAAGATTGCCTACACAGTCATCATGGCATCCCGTAAACTGCAACACTGCTTTCAAGAGTGTTCGATCAAAGTGACATCTGAAGTATCACTCAATGACATTATCAATAACAGGGATGCTACTGGCCGCATAGCCAAATGGGCCATCGAGATTTTATTGTTTGAAATCGTATACAAACCATGTCGGGCTATTAAATTCCAAGTATTAGCCGACTTTATCGTTGAATGGATGGAAGCCGAACTCCCTAAAGAGTATAGCTCCTACTCCAATTGGATTATGTACTTCGACAGCTCTAAAATGCTAGTCGGACAGGGGGCTGGAGTCATCCTAACATCCCCTACTTGGGACACAATCCGCTATGTACTAAAAATTATGTATACGGACTCCAACAATGCAGCCGAATATGAGGCGCTGCTACATGGTCTTCGCATGGCTGTCTCCATGGGTATACAACGCCTGGAGGTGCGCGGTGATTCCAACCTCGCAATTTCCCAGGTCAACGGAGAGTCCGATGCAAAGGACCCAAAATGGCGGCATATCAAAACGCCATACTAATAATATCAGCCCGGTTCGAAGGACTGGAATTTCATCACGTCGCTCGAGAGAGTAATCAGGCAGCCGACATCCTTGCTCGTATGTGCACTAAGTGCGACCCTGTGCCGCCTAACACCTTTGTGGAAAGGCTCTTGAAGATATCCGTAGTGTGGTAGGGTGAGAGCGGAGAAGGTAATACGGACCTGATCACACCCCAGCTGCCGAACACAATGCAGACACCGTCGGGGGTCCGGATATCGAGATAACACCCTCTTCTCATGAGATCATGGCGGTTATCGCTCCCTGGACCGAACCATTCCTGGCCTACCTTAATAGGTAGGAGCTTACCGATAATCAAAATGAAGCTCGATGCATAATTCGGTGCTCTAAAGCTTTTAAAGTACATGAGGGTGAACTGTATGAAAGAACTACTACTCGAGTCCTTCAAAGGTGTATCTCCAAAGAAGAGGCAAGGCAGCTCTCGGCAGAAATACATGCTGGCCTCGGCGGCCATCATGCCGCAGCTCGAGCCCTCATAAGCAAGGCATTTCGGACAGGGTTTTTCTGGCCCACGGCTCGAGCAGACGATCAAGCCTTTGTCCAACTTTGTGTGGGCTGTCAGCTTTTCGCCAATCAAAGCCACATGCCTCCCACCGCATTAAGAACAATCCCCATTACTTGGCCCTTTGCGGTCTGGGGGCTTGACATGGTTGGACCCGTTAAAGGGGGAAGCCACAAAAAGAAATACTTGCTGGCAATGGTTGACAATTTCACTAAATGGATAGAGGCCAAACCAGTAAAAACAGCTGAGGCCGGACTAGTGATCGACTTTGTATCTGACATAGTCCATCGTTATGGTGTCCCGCACAGTATCATAACTGATAACGGTTCTAACTTCACAGATGATGAGGTGAAAACTTGGTGTGCTAAGTTGGGCACTAAACTCGACTATGCATCCGTATACCACCCTCAAATAAATGGCCAAGTCGAAAGGGCCAATGGTCTGATCATGAGTGGTATTAAGCCCAGACTAGTGCGCTCTTTACCAGAATCAGACAAGCACTGGGTTGAAGAACTCGATTTCGTGCTTTGGGGACTTCGGACAACGCCCAATCGAATGACCGGATACACACATTTCTTTATGGTATACGGCACAAAACAGAGGTCGTATTGCCATGCGATATTATTCATGACTCACTTAGAGTGCGCATGTACGAAGAGAGAGAAGCCGAACTAGATCGGCAGGATGGCCTAGACGGACTCGAAGAGGTGCGTGATGTTGCTAAAGCCCGTTCCACATTCTATCAACAACAGGCCAGGCATTACTAAAGCAGAGAAGTGCGGGCTAAGACATACAATATCGAAGAACTTGTTCTATGCCTCCTAGAGAAGAAAAACGATAAGCTCAAACCCAAATGGGAGGGCCCCTTCATCATAGATGAAGTCCTTACGGGAAGAGTGTTGGTGTCAAAACCGGCGGATCTCGGGTAGGGGGTCCCGAACTGTGCCTCTAAGGCTAATGGTAATAGGAGGCAGGGGACACGATGTTTTACCCAGGTTCGGGCCCTCTCGATGGAGCCAATACCCTACTTCCTGCTTGATTGATCTTGATGATATGAGTATTACAAGAGTTGATCTACCATGATATCATAGAGGCTAAACCCTGGAAGCTAGCCTATGATTCTGATTGTTGTTGTCCTACGGACCAAACCCTCCGGTTTCTATAGACACCGAAGGGGGCGGGTTACACAGAGTCGGTTAAAGAGAAGGAAATCTACATATCCGAATATCCAAGCTTGCCTTCCACACAAAGGAGAGTCCCATCCAGACACAGGACGAAGACTTCAATCTTATATCTTCATAGTCCAACAGTCCAGCCAATGTATATAGTCCAGCTGTCCGAGGACCCCTTAATCCAGGACTCCATCAGTAGCCCCTGAACCAGGCTTCAATGACGATGAGTCAGGCACGAAGATTGTCTTCGGCATTGCAAGGCGGGTTCCTTCTCCTAATACTCCATAGAATATTTAGAACACAAGAATCGTGTCTGGCTCTGCAAAACAAATTCCACATACCACCATAGAGAGCACAATATTCCACAAATCTAATCCGCTGACAAATTTTTCATAGCGTGATGTCATGCCACGGCCCGGTCATAATTCGAACCATTTTTCCTTGACACGTCTACAGCACATAATGCGAGGCGGTTTCCTTGACACGTCTTGTCGAAGCAGAGATCGTGTCCCCTTATAACGGGATTCTCATCAATACGAGTATGGGTAACCCAACCGGGCCATCAAACGTGGCATTTGGGGAATAAGCGATTTTAACGGGCAAATGGGGAGGCGCAGGATCTTTGCTACCTTTATAAGGGGATAAGAACTTCCCTTTTTCACCCACACCCTTCTCTACTCATCCATTCCGTTCCGCTCGAGTCCTAGTGCCCAAGCGCTCCTCTCCTCCACCCAAGAAGGCTTCCTGAACATGTCCGGATCTGGAGCAGGAGGTAAATGGATGGCCTCTACCGTCCGGGAGAAGGACATCAAAAAGCTTTGGGGGGGGTGGGGGGGTGGGTATCTGGCCAAGAGAATTAGCCACTGCCTCCCGACGGCGGGACAGATCATCCCCACTCCGGAACCCCATGAGAGGGTGGTATTCCTCCCTCATTTTGTCCGCGGGCTAGGGTTTCCCCTCCACCCATTTGTTCGCGGCATCATGTACTATTATGGGATTGATTTCCATGATTTATCTCCCAATTCTTTCCTCAACATATCGGCATTCATCATCGTGTGCGAGGCCTTTCTCCGCGTCCCGCCGCACTTTGGCTTATGGGTGAAGGTTTTTAATGTAAAGCCCAAGGTACTGAGCAGCGAGCAAGCCAAATGCGGAGGCTCCATGGTGAGCAAGATGCCCAATGTTACATGGCCGACAGGGACTTTCAATGATTCCGTCAACGAGTGCCAGCAGCAGTGGTTCTACATCACCGAGCCGCGTGGCAAGGAGTGGACCGCCATTCCGGAGTTCAGATCCGGTGCCCCCTGTGACTTACATCCTTGCACGAGAAGGGCCTGAGTTGGGCTTCGTCTGACGAGCTATCAGATCTCCAGACATGCGTCCAAGACATGGAAGACAAGAGCACCAAGCTCGTCAATCTAGTCCAGGTGATGTTGGTTCATCGGATTCTACCATGTCAACACCGAGCTTGCAATCTATGGGAGTTCGACTCGGCCAAGCACCAGACCCTGCTGGAGCTCTTTGGCTCTACACACAAGAACATCTGGAAGGTGCTTTTCAAGTCCGGAAAACCATGGCCAGACTCCACCGAGGACCGTGGGTACCTACTGTCCCGCCCCGCAAGTTCGGTAAGCAACTGAATGTTTGATAATTCATGTGTTCTATCCGTACATCCTCGGGAAAATACTTAATGTGTTTCCTATCATTATCCTAGGGCTGGGCGAAGAAGGCGGGGCAGTTCTACTGTCCAGCCCCTCTGCCAGAAGAACCGGTCGGCCCACTTCTGATGAAGATGCTGGTACCGGCGCCGTATAAGGCGCCGAAGAAGACCGAAAAGGAGGCCAAGAAGACCAGGGCGGCCTCCGTCGCTGTGGTGCCCCGGGCACGAAATCCGAAGACTCCAATGCCCATTCTTCCTCCGAAGAAGATGGGGAGGAGGAGGACGAATCCCCCATAGGGGGAAAGAAGAAAAGAATGGCCTCCAACTCCTTGGAGGCCGATTCGCCTAAGAGGGGAAAAACTCCTCTTCAAGAGGAGTCCACCGGCACCACTGATAGCAGCCCGGAGTGGGATCCCAGGGCCGACCCCTGGTGAACTCGTAAGTGCAAAATCCGAACACACTCATGCGTCCAAACTTGTCATGGCATCACATTCTAATTTGAGTCGTGCTTTTCTTTTTTAGTTCGGCGAAGCCCCGCGCCGAACAATCCTCGTCAAAAGATCTGCTGGGTTCGGACACTATGGGGAGCGGGACACCCTCGAAGGCCTCCTTCTCCAAACGTAGGAATGAAACCAAGGTTTTGTCCCAAAAGGACCCAGGCCACGAAGGAGAGGAGAAGGTCGCAAAGGCGGCGCCAGGAGGCCATACTTCTGGGGCCAGTAACACGGGAGAGAAAGCTCCCATGGGTGTCGACGACAGGGGTCATCTTGAATATGGACCGAAGCCAGACATGATTCTAGAGACCCATAAGGTCCCCGAGTCAGATAGACAGCCTCCGCCAATTGGAGGAGGTATGCCTGCTCCACGGGCCGCCTCCGTCCAACCAGAGGTGCCGAATACTTTATTGGCTACGCCGAAGGGTGCCTCCATCGTTGATGAACACCGTTCCCTCATGGGTGCGGTGATTGAGAAGATTCAATCCACCGAGGGTGGACTGAATGAATCCTGTATCAGCCTCATAAGAAGCTTTGAGGTATGTTTTATGAGTTGTTGGGAGAGTGTCATGATATAGATAGTAGCCCCTGATACACTGTTCGGTGAAAGAAAGGACCGGACAGAGGACAAATTCATGTTCTCAGGAGACTCACTTGATGACATTTATCGCTCTTTTTAACCAGCAGGCATCTGTAGCTGATACATCCATTTTGCATCATGCTTTTATATCAATATTTATTGCATTATGGGCTGTCATTACACATTATATCTCAATACTTATGGCTATTCTCTCTTATTTTACAAGGTTTACCATGAAGAGGGGGAATGCCGACAGCTGGAATTCTGGCTGAAAAAGGAGCACACGTTGGAAACCTATTCTTCACAACTCCAAAAGTCTTGAAACTCCACGAAACCACTTTTTGGATTTATTAAAAATTTATGAGCAAAAGAAATAGGCCGGGGGGCCCACACCCTGTCCTGGAGACAGGGGGGCGCCCCCCTCTATAGGGCGCGCCCCCTATCTCCTGGGCCCCCTGGTGGGCTTCAGGTGACCATCTTCTGCTATATGATGGGTTTTGTCCTGGAAAAATTTGTGGGCAAGCTTACGGGACGAAACTCCGCTGCCACGAGGCGGAACCTTGGCGGAATCAATCTAGGGCTCTGGCGGAGCTGTTCTGCCGGGGACACTTCCCACCCGGAGGGGGAAATCATCACCAACATCATCACCAACGATCCTCTCATTGGGAGGGGGTCAATCTCCATCAACATCTTCACCAGCACCATCTCCTCTCAAACCCTAGTTCATCTCTTGTATCCAATCTTGTATCCAAAACCACAAATTGGTACCTGTGGGTTGCTAGTAGTGTTGATTACTCCTTGTAGTTGATACTTATTGGTTTACTTGGTGGAAGATTATATGTTCAGATCCTTAATGCATATTATTACACCTCTGATTATGAACATGATTATGCTTTGTGAGTAGTTACTTTAGTTCCTGAGGACATGGGTGAAGTCTTGCTATTAGTAGTCATGTGAATTTGGTATTCGTTCGATATTTTGATGAGATGTATGTTGTCTCTCCTCTAGTGTTGTTATGTGAACGTCGACTACATGACACTTCACCATTATTTGGGCCTAGAGGAAGGCATAGGGAAGTAATAAGTAGATGATGGGTTGCTAGAGTGACAGAAGCTTAAACCCTAGTTTATGCGTTGCTTCGTTAGGGGTTGATATGGACCCATATGTTTAATGTTGTGGTTAGGTTTACCTTAATACTCCTTTTTGTAGTTGCGAATGCTTGCAATAGGGGTTAATCATAAGTGGGATGCTTGTCCAAGTTAGGGCAGTACCTAAGTGTCGGTCGACCCACATATCAAATTATCAAAGTACCGAACGCGAATCTTATGAACGTGATGAAACTAGCTTGACGATAATTCCCAATGTCTCCTCGGGAGCTCCTTCATTATTATTATAATTTGTCCAGGCTTATCCTTTTCTAAATAAAGGATTGGGACACCTTGCAGCACCTTATTTACTTTATTTACTTTTGCTTGTTACTATTTATCTTATCACAAAACTATCTATCACCTACTATTTCAGTGCTTGCAGAGAAAACCTTACTGAAAACCGCTTAACATTTCCTTCTGCTCCTCGTTGGGTTCAACACTCTTACTTATCGAAAGGACTACGATAGATCCCCTACACTTGTGGGTCATCAAGACTCTTTTCTGGCGCCGTTGCCGGGGAGCGTAGCGCTCCTGGTGAGTGGAACTTGGTAAGGGAACATTTATATAGTGTGCTGAAATTTTCTGTTACTTGTCACTATGGAAACTAATCCTTTGAGTGGCTTGTTTGGGGTATTTTCACCCCAACCAGAAGAGCAAAGAGATGCTCCTCATCCTACTGAACTTTATGAAAATATTCACTTTGAGATTCCTGGGTATGATAGAAAAACTGCTAGCTAATCCTTTTGCAGGAGACGGAACATTGCATCCCGACTTACACATTATCTTTGTGGATGAAGTTTGTGGATTATTTAAGCTTGCAGGTATTCCAGATGATGTTGTCAAAAGGAAGGTCTTCCCTTTATCTTTGAAGGGATATGCAATGACATGGTATAGGCTATGTGATGATACGAGATCTTGGAATTATAAGCGATTGAAATTGGAATTTCACCTGAAGTTCTATCCTATGCATCTTGTTCATCGTGATCGTAATTATATATATATATAATTTCTGGACTCGCGAAGGACAAAGCATCGCTCAAGCTTGGGGGAGGATTAAGTCAATGTTATATTCATGCCCCAATCATGATCTCTCTCGGGAAATGATTATTCAGAATTTTTATGCTCGGCTTTCTCTTGATAATCGTAACCTGCTCGATACTTCCTGTACTGGTTCCTATATGCTGAAGACTACTGATTTCAAATGGGACTTATTGGAAAGAATTAAACGCAACTCTGAAGATTGGGATTCCGAAGATGGTAAGGAGTCAGGTATAACACCCAAGTTTGATTGTGTTAAATCTTTTATGGATACCGATGCTTTCCGTGGATTTAGCTCTAAGTATGGACTTGACTCTGAGATAGTAGCTACTTTTTGTGAAACTTTTTCTACTCACGTTGATCTCCCAAAAGAGAAGTGGTTTAAATATAATCCTCCTGTTGAAGTGAAAGTAGTTGCACCTATTACAGTCGAAGAAAAGACTATTACATATAGTGATCCTATTATTCCTACTACTTATGTCGAAAAACCTCCTTTTCCTGTTAGGATAAAAGATCATGTTAAAGATTTGACTGTTGTTCATAAGAGTAATACTAGGACTTATACACCTCCTGAGAAAATTAAGGTTGAACCTAGTATTGCTATGATTAAAGATCTCCTGGATGAAGACTTAGATGGGCATGTTATTTCTTTCGTGGGTGAAACTGCTAATATTGCTAGACCCGATACTAAGACACGTAGACCTGTTGTAGGCACGCCTGTTATTTCTGTTAAAATAGGAGATCATTGTTATCATGGCTTATGTGATATGGGTGCTAGTGCTAATGCTATACCTTACGATCTTTATAAATAAATTATGCACGATATTGCACCTGTTGAATTAGAAGACATTGATGTTACTATTAAGCTTGCTAATAGGGACACCATTAAACCTATTGGGATTGTTAGAGATGTTGAAGTCTTGTGTGGAAAGATTAAATACCCTGCTGATATTTTCGTTCTTGCTTCCCCACAAGATAATTTTTGTCCCATTATTTTTGGTAGACCTTTCTTGCATACTGCTAGTGCTAAGATTGATTGTGAAAATAATATTGTCACTGTTGGTATAGATGGTATGTCTCATGAGTTTAATTTCGCTAAGTTTTGTAGACAACCTCGTGAAAAGGAACCATCTAGTAAGGATGAGATTATTGGTCTTGCTTCTATTGCTGTTCCTCCAACTGATCCATTAGAACAATATTTGCTAGACCATGAAAACGATGTGTTTATGAAGGAAAGGGAAGAAATAGATGAAGTGTTCCTTAAACAAGAACCTATGCTAAAACATAATCTTCCCGTTGAAATTCTTGGGGATCCCCCTCCACCCAAGGATGATCCCGTGTTTGAACTCAAACCCTTACCTGATAATCTCAAGTATGCTTATCTTGATGAAAAAGAAATATATCCTGTTATTATTAGTGCTAACCTTTCAGAGAAAGAGGAAGAAAGATTATTGAAAACTCTGAAGAAGCACCGAGCTGCTATTGGATATACTCTTGATGATCTTAATGTCAGGACCCCGACTCAATGCCACATCGATCTAGCATGTAACACCTCATATCACTTTGCGGCCTCACGCACGGTATTCCCACGGGTGTCGCCTTACCTTTGCCCGGGACCGTTTGCGCCTTTTGGCACACGTATATGACAGTGTCACTAGCATCCATATGATAAGGAGCCCGGGCTGACATGGCTAGTCGTAAACCCAAAGTGGCACAGACTTACAGGGACAGGCATCCATGACCCAGCATCGAACGTGTCGGTCATCAGCGAGTGAATCCAGGCTGTAGCACTGGGCTAGCAGGACTCCGGTGAACCGGGCTGTAGCGGGCTAACAGGACTCCGGTATTCATCGCATGACATTTCCCCGAAGGGACAGACACAGGAACGAAGAAGGACACATGCCGGCCAGCCTAAGTGTTCCGGAGCAGTAGCAAGCTACCATGGCTCGGTGGAAACACTAGGAGACATTTCCCGGTAAGAGAGGCTACTAAAGATAAACAACTAGATGGTCAGATCCCACACATACCAAGCATTTCAATAACATACACACAATATGCTCGATATGTGCAAATACAACATGGCATCACAACATGACTCTACGACTCAAGTAATTTATTCAATAGGCTCCGAGGAGCGAGATATTACAAACATGGGTCTCATTACCCAACAATCAGAGCATACAAGTCAAAGCACATGCAGAAGCTTATCATGTCTGGGTACAGACATCTATAAATGAAAAAGGCTGAGAAGCCTGACTATCTACCAGATCCTGCCGAGGGCACAAGATCGTAGCTGAGGTAATAAGCTAAACGTCGAAGTCCACGCGGTACTACTAGCGAGACCGAAGTCTCTCTGCAAAAACATAAAATAGGCAAACGTGAGTACAAATGTACCCAGCAAGACTTACATCAGAACTAACTACATATGCATCATTATCAACAAAGGGGATGGTGGGGTTTAACTGCAGCAAGCCAGCTTTGACTCGGTGGCTATCCTAAACTACGACTGCAAGCAACTCTTTTGTGGTGGCGCACACGAGTCCACATATACACCATATCAATACACCACTATGGATCCGCTCCCGTCTCCCTACGAGAACGCCATCCATAGCACTCACACTTATCTTGCGCATTTTAAAGTATCCACTTTCACTTGTCTATGAACTACTATAGGCAACCCAGAAGTCCTTTACCGCGGACACGGCTATTCGAATAGATGACGTTAACCCTGCAGGGGTGTACTTATTCATACATGTTTCCACCACTTAGCGTCTGCACACGACATGTGCTCGGCAGACTTCAAGCGAAAGCCGACGTGGGTGTAGACCACGACCTACCTAAACACTCAAGTCTCTAGTCCAGGTTTATCGCCTATTGGGGTTCCATCCATGAGGAGATCCGGCCGGAGTTTCGCTCACAGCCCCAAACGATGTGAACAGGGTTCCCGAGACACCAAACGGGCGCCCGGTACACCGTGCCACGTGCCTACCGCATCACAGCCCACCCCTCCGGTCAGTGCTGCCCATGGCCTCCAGCATACTACAAACACCAGAAACTACTTGCAACTCCTGGACAGAGGACAAGGGTGATTAAGAAGTCGAGCGGGGTCATATTTCAGGGCCCAATGTATGGTAGTAGCTGAATCATGGATCACAAACACAGAACTCAGTTCCTAAGGACGGCTTCAATGAGACAACCCACCATGTACTCCTACATGGCCTCTCACCGCTACCTTTACCAAATCGTGTTCACACACTTAGCTTTCAATGGTAGGACATGTTCACACACCTCTGATTCATTCCCGATGAATCAGACCTGACACAACTCTAAGCAGTAGCAGGCATGACAAACAAGCAAGAATGAGTAGGCACAACAGGGCTCAAACAACTCCTACTCATGCTAGTGGGTTTCATCTATTTACTGTGGAATGACAGGTCATGCAGAGGATAAGGGGGTTCAGCTACCGCAGCAAGTAACAGATGAATCGTTGTTGTCCTAATGCAGTAAAAGAGAGCAGGAGCGAGAGAGTGGGTTTGTATCGGAATGAACAAGGGGGTTTTGCTTGCCTGGCACTTCTGAAGATAGCATTGAGTCTTCATCAGTGTCAACGATCACATCATCGGTATCACGTCTATCGAGAGGGGACAAATACCGGCAAACAAGAAAGAACACAATCAATGCAATGCACAATATGATGCATGCTATGACATGGCAATATGAATGTGTTTTGGGCTAATGCACCTAGCTATGATTTAAATGAAGTTGGTTTGAATACATGATTCAAACTCCAACTCCAAATATGATTATTTAAATGCCCTTTATTTGTTTTGTCCAAAACAGAGGACAAACATTGTTCAAACATGCATGAAAATGGTACAGATGGATTCCTTGAATTTTTCTGATAATTTCTCATATATAATTTATTTAATTTGGAGTTACGGTTGATTTTCTATGAATTTTAGAAGTTTTAGGCATTTTCTGGAATTTCCTGAATAATAATAAATCCAGAAATGATTTATGGCGTCAGCACCACGTCACTGTGACGTCAGCAGAGTCAACTGGGCGCCCCAGGTCAAACCTGACCAGTGGGGTCCACTGGTCAGTGACTGGGGCTGGTTAGTGCCACTGACGTGTGGGCCCAGTCAACGACCACGTCAGCGCGGTCAAAACTGACGCGTGGGGCCATTGCAATTAGATTAAACCTAATATATTTTAGTTAGCCGGTTAGTTAGGCCGCAGGGCCCGCATGTCAGTGAGAGTGTGGGTTAATTAGTGGAGTCATTAACTACTAACAACGGTGCCATGTCAGCTGCTGGCGTTTAACCGCCGGCGACCTCAGATCGCGGCGGCGTCCGCGTCGGGATTGCGCTACAGGCCATGGTTTGGGGCGCGGGGAGCATCTACGGGGAGCTGGCGGAGTGGCGCTTCCAGTGGTCGAGGCGGCTGGAGCGGAGGTGGCCGGAGTTGAGCACGGCGTCGACCTCGGCGGCGGCCGGAGCTCGGGCGAGCTCGGGGTCGGTGTTAGGGAGCACGGCAGGAGGAGCTGGGGCGTGCTACGGACTCCTGAGATCGCGGTGAGCACGTCGGTGGGCTCGGAAACGAGCTGCGGTTGCTGTGGCCACGGCCACGCCATGGCCGGCAGCGAGAAGCTCTCGGCCGCGGTGGAGAAAGAAGCTAGGGGATGAGCGCGAGCTTGAGAGAAGGGGGAAGAGGAAGAGGGGCTCACAGTGGATCGAACAGAGGGGTCGGCGAGCTCGGGGGAGCTTCTGTGACGGCGAATTTACGGCGGCGATCTTCGGGCACCGGGGATGAAGACGACGACGCTCCGGTCGACTGGGGCCTCCTCTGGTCACGTGCGTCGGTGTGCAGCTCCATGGGGTCGGGACGGAGCTCAGGGATGCGGCGAGGGAGCGAGGAAGTGGCTGTGGCCACGGTGGTTGCGAGCGTCGTCGGCGGCGGCTCTCGGTGGGGAGAGCAGAGGAAGGTGAGAGATCCAGAGAGAGTGAGAGAGCGTCGGGGGGGTTGCGTGGCGTCGCGGGAGGCGACCAGGGCGACAAGGGGGTAGCCAGGAAGGCAAGGAGGAGCTGGCGCGGCTCGCCTGCGCGCCGAGCACGCAGCTGCTTCGGGGCGAGGGGAGGAAGACGACGGAGGGGCTGCAGTGGTGGGCTGGGCCGATTCTGCTGGGCCACCAGGTGGGTGGCCTCAGGTAAGCGTCAGGTAAGTCCTTCTCTCTCTCTCTTTTATTTGTTTTAGTTTTCTATTTTTTTTATTACTCTGTTTTGAATTAGTAAAAATACTAACTCATTTTATAAAATCCCGACAAAAATTGTGGGCACTATTTGGATTATTTCCAATAGCCCCCAAGTACTTTCAGGATTATTTGGACATTTAAAAAATATTATAAAATTTAAATGTCCAAATTCAAATACTTATGAATTAATCCAGTGACCAAATGTCACATGAAAAATGTGCAGCACCTCTGGTTCTGCTTTAAAGCATTTTTCCAGAAATGATGAACATTTTCTAAAGCCATTTGAATTCACTGAAAAATATTTTTGGTTGAACCTATTTGAATTCCTTTAATGCTAGGGTTTAGGCAATCCCCATTTCAAGTTTCATAAAATTTAAACATGATGCATGGATGCTAAAGCGAAAACAAACAAGGGCTGATCTGGGGCTGTGACAGCTCACCCCCACTAAACAAGAATCTTGCCCCGAGATTCAAGACGTGAGGTAAGAGGAAAAGGGGAGTCACAAAACTATCACAATCTTCATGATCCAATTGCCCTTCTCGGAGATGGTGATCCATTCCATCATCTTGGTCTTGACGTCTTTTCTTTCGAGATCTTCACTCGACACAACAACAGAAAGAAGGGGGAAACCCTACAGGATTTACTCGTCTTTGAAGATCGAGCAACTCAAGATCAGTTCATGGAGAGACGTAAGAACAACTCTTGAGTTGAGACACCAAACACACATTAGGAATGATGGTAAAGAAATGGATGGCGAAGGTTCAAATTGGTAGGCAACCATTCCACGCTTAGGTAAAATGGTGGATGGTGTCAAGGTGGCGAAGAAATAACTGCCAGGATTCCGTAACGGGCACCTTGGGAAAAGTGACGCAAAGAACTATTCCCTTAAGTGGCAAAAAGAATTACTTTTGATTCAGAGATCATTGAAACTCTTCATACCAGCCTAAGGCAATTCACAACGATCGTTTGGTGGAGTGCAAAGGAATGGTACACCCGGACTAGAATGGATGATGTGGACTACCTTGTTGAAGACAACGTAATGAATGAATTTTGTTTATCACCGGAAATGGAAGAGACCCATGGTAGAATGGCACAGTGGCGGTGCAAGCTGGGAACAAAATGCAAATGCTGGGAATGATTCTGGTAACTGGGGAAGAACCCAACAAAAGAGAGTGAATTCACTGTTTGAAAAGGTCATAGCATTGCCGAGGAAACTGAGAGGAATCCCAGTTAGTGCCGATGATAACACGTAGCGCTTGTGCGTGCTCTCAAGAACTTGAGCATTTCCACAATCATCAAGGTTTTACCAATATCTGTGTCAAGGGTGCTGACAACACAACATACTACTATGATGAATAGCGATGGACGATGCAGATGCAAAGGAGGATAACACTTTCTCAGATTTCACCTTAGTGAGGCCAGGGAACCAAAATCTGCATGATCGACCGAGGGACATTTAGAACTCGGCTTCTAATGTTCTCCTTGACGTGCTAGTGTATCCCATTCATAGATATGGTTGGATAACTAGAACATCAAGTAAAAGGTCGGACTTCGGGAGCAATAGAATCCATAAGGAACAGTTACGGAGGTAAATCCTACGAAATCCTTATGGGGAGGTGGCCAACTTCTCCAATCAAGATACTACAATATTAGGTCTCCCGGCAGGGTGTGTTGGCCACGACATCCACTTTACCGGTTTCCGAGGGACCGATATTATAGTTCTTGGGAAATGTTCCAAACCATCATATCTGCCTGAGTTTCAGATTTGGTTGGTGTCAGGATATTCCAGACTCATCGAGTCTAGGAAGAAAAACGAAAGTTTGCAACACAAATCAACGAGATGACGTTGCGAGATTCTCGAGGAATGAACTACGATAGTAAGCTCGAAAACATGAGCTGGTTCTGCTACAAACATGTGAACACGTTGTCTCAGACAAGCATGGCCACGTAGTAGTCTTATAATTAAACACTACCGAGTTCAGGTGGGGAACCATCATCGAGGATATCGAAGTCTTTACGCAAGTCCATGGATTAGATCCCAAGCATAGACTTCTTTTCCTTGAACAAGTCAATCAGTGGCTTAGTGTGCTAGGGACACATATAGAATGAAGGTTGCAAGCCTCCAGACTACAGAATACTTCGCACGTGTGCATGACTAATTTGGGATGATTCCAAAGAAAACAAAACAATCTTCCTCGAATTCATGGCGGCAACTTACATCAGATGCAAATGAATTAGAGGAAGTCACTACTTTCATCCAAACATAGGCTTCATGAACGGAGCACGAAGGCATTGCTTACAAAATTTTCAACACTAGGTTGATGTTCAACATGATTCATGGGGGGAGACAAAATGCTACTGATGGGCTCAACAACAACTCATCGGAATTTCCATATCACTGGGCTTCCACCATCATGTGAACACGGTGATAGCATTGGTCAGGCCAAAGATGTAATGGTGTATGCTCGAGGGATCAACCACGAGTAAGACAACATTACGAGCATCCTTGGTACTGATTTGATTTGACGATAGCCCACACTCAAATCAAAGGATTGATAAGACAATAGGTCCAGCAATTGATCACAGGGACCAATCGATGAAGATATCATCTTTCTTCAACTCACACAAACACAAGATATCCCTTTTGGAAAATGAACTAAGTTAGGCAAGCTTTTATCTTCCAACTCTCCAAGTTGCTGTTCAGCTTAACCATCTAGCTCAGGGGTATCCAACACAGACTCTTGGAGAAGGGGTGGTTTACAGGAAACCATCTTGATCACGAACTCAACATAGCGGTCAGGTGACAACCTGGTAATACTTTTGAGAAGATATTCAGAAAATCACGAACCACCGATATGTTACTAAGCTCGAGAACAACCTTGCTTTTCAGGGCAAGATGATATGATCACAAGAGCGAGGGACTGACTCAATCCTAACTCATTGATCGAAAGGTGCACCGGAAATAAGGACTAGGTAGCACGATCAATCTTAGAATGATGATTCAAAAACCAACACGCTAAGAATGAAATTATTGTACATTAACTACCAAGCAACAAGGTTGCTAGGAGTATTGAATTCACACATCACGATTCACTTGTCGGCATTCCGGTTGCGACAACACGGAACCGAAGGATGAATAATGATGGCGAGAAGTATCACTACATCAAGAATTCACAAGAGCCGGTGCAATTCTCATGAAAATCCTGACATAAAGACGGTAATACTTCAGGGTAGAACAGAATCAAAAGCTGGGTTGGCATTTTGATCTGCGGAGCACAATTGCTTTGACCCAATCCTAGATATGGATGAGGTACTGGAGTTTGTTTCTCCTAGTCATTCTGAAATAGAATGGCTTAACAGACCACAAGAATAATAAGCATCGATAACATGGATGCACAATTACTCCTTACTATCAATTGATAGACGAAGGTCAGTATACAACTAAAGAGAGCAACTCAAAGGAACATACAATTTTCTGAGTTGTGGATACATGGATTAGTATGCCGAACAAATTCAGCATATTTATTCCGGAGAACCCATGCTGAAAAGGAAGGACATGCAGATTCACAATGTGGAATGGAGAGCTCATCAAGAGCACTCTGGTTGTGATCTTTTGATCCAACAAATTTCTGCCATAAAGTGGTTCATAGTATTTGGAAGAAGGAAATACCACGAACTTCGAGGACTATCACAATGTTACTAATATCCTAAAGGAACTAGCAAACACTATCAACATGAAGTAAGTAGAGTGAATCTCGGGTTCAAAACCCAGGAATAGAATACCTACTACTAAGTAGCATCACGGAATGCTTTCGAGAATAAAGGCCAGAATCATCACACTGGGACACAAATCATGGCTAGACCACTAGATGATCCCCTAAGCACTTAGGGTCATAATTATTAACTCCAACATATATGTCAAGGCAGCAGAGTACCTCAACTCACCGATTAGTGTGGTTAATCTGGCCCAAAGGAACATCGAAACAGGAGGAAGGAATTTGCAAATTGCTTCAGACTATTTAGAAACCTGGGATGACTCGGACAGCATAACGGCTGTAAATGCTCAAAAAGATTGGAGACATGCTACAAAAATGGTGACATAAATGCTCAGTAGCACAATATCAAGGTTTCGAGATCAACAGATAACATACAGAAGTAGTAGGAACTGAACTCAAGCTTAGAACCATCAATCCTACAAGTCTGCAGATTAGTAACACGTGATCCTGATAGAAAGAAGAGATAGCCTAGTTCCTTAACCCCGTAGGAAAGATAAGATGACTCAGATCAGTAAGGCATAAGGTATAAGGAATAAAAAGAGCCTTACGTTCCATCCCACAATCAATTCCCTTATATAACTAAAGAATTTATAGACTCAACTTCGACCAGTTTGGCTTGGTAATCCTACAGGCAGTCAAGCTCTGATACCAACGCTGTCAGGACCCCGACTCAATGCCACATCGATCTAGCATGTAACACCTCATATCACTTTGCGGCCTCACGCACGGTATTCCCACGAGTGTCGCCTTACCTTTGCCCGGGACCGTTTGCGCCTTTTGGCACACGTATATGACAGTGTCGCTAGCATCCATATGATAAGGAGCCCGGGCTGACATGGCTAGTCGTAAACCCAAAGTGGCACAGACTTACAGGGACAGGCATCCATGACCCAGCATCGAACGTGTCGGTCATCAGCGAGTGAATCCAGGCTGTAGCACTGGGCTAGCAGGACTCCGGTGAACCGGGCTGTAGCGGGCTAACAGGACTCCGGTATTCATCGCGTGACATTTCCCCGAAGGGACAGACACAGGAACGAAGAAGGACACATGCCGGCCAGCCTAAGTGTTCCGGAGCAGTAGCAAGCTACCATGGCTCGGTGGACACACTAGGAGACATTTCCCGGTAAGAGAGGCTACTAAAGATAAACAACTAGATGGTCAGATCCCACACATACCAAGCATTTCAATAACATACACACAATATGCTCGATATGTGCAAATACAACATGGCATCACAACATGACTCTACGACTCAAGTAATTTATTCAATAGGCTCCGAGGAGCGAGATATTACAAACATGGGTCTCATGACCCAACAGTCAGAGCATACAAGTCAAAGCACATGCGGAAGCTTATCATGTCTGGGTACAGACATCTATAAATGAAAAAGGCTGAGAAGCCTGACTATCTACCAGATCCTGCCGAGGGCACAAGATCGTAGCTGAGGTAACAAGCTAAACGTCGAAGTCCACGCGGTACTACTAGCGAGACCGAAGTCTCTCTGCAAAAACATAAAATAGGCAAACGTGAGTACAAATGTACCCAGCAAGACTTACATCAGAACTAACTACATATGCATCATTATCAACAAAGGGGATGGTGGGGTTTAACTGCAGCAAGCCAGCTTTGACTCGGTGGCTATCCTAAACTACGACTGCAAGCAACTCTTTTGAGGTGGCGCACACGAGTCCACATATACACCATATCAATACACCACTATGGATCCGCTCCCGTCTCCCTACGAGAACGCCATCCATAGCACTAACGCTTATCTTGCGCATTTTAAAGTATCCACTTTCACTTGTCTATGAACTGTTATAGGCAACCCAGAAGTCCTTTACCGCGGACACGGCTATTCGAATAGATGATGTTAACCTTGCAGGGGTGTACTTCTTCATACATGGTTCCACCACTTAGCGTCTGCACACGACATGTGCTCGACAGACTTCAAGCGAAAGCCGACGTGGGTGTAGACCACGACCTACCTAAACACTCAAGTCTCTAGTCCAGGTTTATCGCCTATTCGGGTTCCATCCATGAGGAGATCCGGCCGGAGTTTCGCTCACAGCCCCAAACGATGTGAACAGGGTTCCCGAGACACCAAACGGGCGCCCGGTACACCATGCCACGTGCCTACCGCATCACAGCCCACCCCTTCGGTCAGTGCTGCCCACGGCCTCCAGTATACTACAAACACCAGAAACTACTTGCAACTCCTAGACAGAGGACAAGGGTGATTAAGAAGTCGAGCGGGGTCATATTTCAGGGCCCAATGTATGGTAGTAGCTGAATCATGGATCACAAACACAGAACTTAGTTCCTAAGGACGGCTTCAATGAGACAACCCACCATGTACTCCTACATGGCCTCTCACCGCTACCTTTACCAAATCGTGTTCACACACTTAGCTTTCAATGGTAGGACATGTTCACACACCTCTGATTCATTCCCGATGAATCAGACCTGACACAACTCTAAGCAGTAGCAGGCATGACAAACAAGCAAGAATGAGTAGGCACAACAGGGCTCAAACAACTCCTACTCATGCTAGTGGGTTTCATCTATTTACTGTGGAATGACAGGTCATGCAGAGGATAAAGGGGTTCAGCTACCGCAGCAAGTAACAGATGAATCGTTGTTGTCCTAATGCAGTAAAAGAGAGCAGGAGCGAGAGAGTGGGTTTGTATCGGAATGAACACGGGGATTTTGCTTGCCTGGCACTTCTGAAGATAGCATTGAGTCTTCATCAGTGTCAACGATCACATCATCAGTATCACGTCTATCGAGAGGGGACTAATACCGGCAAACAAGAAAGAACACAATCAATGCAATGCACAATATGATGCATGCTATGACATGGCAATATGAATGTGTTTTGGGCTAATGCACCTAGCTATGATTTAAATGAAGTTGGTTTGAATACATGATTCAAACTCCAACTCCAAATATGATTATTTAAATGCCCTTTATTTGTTTTGTCCAAAACAGAGGACAAACATTTTTAAAACATGCATGAAAATGGTACAGATGGATTCCTTGAATTTCTCTGATAATTTTTCATATATAATTTATTTAATTTGGAGTTACGGTTGATTTTCTATGAATTTTAGAAGTTTTAGGCATTTTCTGGAATTTCTTGAATAATAATAAATCCAGAAATGATTTATGGCGTCAGCACCACGTCACTGTGACGTCAGCAGAGTCAGCTGGGCGCCCCAGGTCAAACCTGACCAGTGGGGTCCACTGGTCAGTGACTGGGGCAGGTTAGTGCCACTGACGTGTGGGCCCAGTCAACGGCCACGTCAGCGCGGTCAACACTGACGCGTGGGGCCACTGCAATTAGATTAAACCTAATCTATTTTAGTTAGTCGGTTAGTTAGGCCACAGGGCCCGCATGTCAGTGAGAGTGTGGGTTAATTAGTGGAGTCATTAACTACTAACGACGGTGCCACGTCAACTGCCGGCGTTTAACCGCCGGCGACCTCAGATCGCGGCGGCGTCCGCGTCGGGTTTGCGCTACAGGCCATGGTTTGGGGCGCATCTACGGGGAGCTGGCGGAGTGGCGCTTCCAGTGGTGGAGGCGGCTGGAGCAGAGGTGGCCGGAGTTGAGCACGGCGTCGACCTCGGCGGCGGCCGGAGCTCGGGCGAGCTCGGGGTCGGTGTTAGGGAGCACGGCAGGAGGAGCTGGGGCGTGATATGGACTCCTGAGATCGTGGTGAGCATGTCGGTGGGCTCGGAAATGAGCTGCGGTGGCTGTGGCCACGGCCACGCCATGGCCGGCGGAGAGAAGCTCTCGTCCGCAGTGGAGAAAGAAGCTAGGGGATGAGCGTGAGCTTGAGAGAAGGGGGAAGAGGAAGAGGGGCTCATAGTGGATCGAACGGAGGGGTCGGCGAGCTCGGGGGAGCTTCTGCGACGGCGAATTTACGGCGGCGATCTCCGGGCACCGGGGATGAAGACGACGACGCTCCGGTCGACTGGGGCCTCCTCTGGTCGTGTGCGTCGGTGTGCAGCTCCATGGGGTCGGGACGGAGCTCAGGGATGCGGAGAGGGAGCGAGGAAGTGGCTGTGGCCGTGGTGGTTGCGAGCGTCGTCGGCGGCGGCTCTCGGTGGGGAGAGCAGAGGAAGGGGAGAGATCCAGAGAGAGTGAGAGAGCGTCGGGGGGGTTGTGTGGCGTCGCGGGAGGCGACCAGGGTGACAAGGGGGGTAGCCAGGCAGGCAAGGAGGAGCTGGCGTGGCTCGCCTGCGCGCCGGGCACGCAGCTGCTTCGGGGCGAGGGGAGGAAGACGATAGAGGGGCTGCAGTGGTGGGCTGGGCCGATTCTACTGGGCCACCAGGTGGGTGGCCTCAGGTAAGCGTCAGGTAAGTCCTTCTCTCTCTCTCTTTTATTTGTTTTAGTTTTCTATTTTTTTATTACTCTGTTTTGAATTAGTAAAAATACTAACTCATTTTATAAAATCCCGACAAAAATTGTGGGCACTATTTGGATTATTTCCAATAGCCCCCAAGTACTTTCAGGATTATTTGGACATTTAAAAAATATTATAAAATTTAAATGTCCAAATTCAAATACTTATGAATTAATCCAGTGACCAAATGTGACATGAGAAATGTGCAGCACCTCTGGTTCTGGTTTAAAGCATTTTTCCAGAAATGATGAACATTTTCTAAAGCCATTTGAATTCACTGAAAAATATTTTTGGTTGAACCTATTTGAATTCCTTTAATGCTAGGGTTTAGGCAATCCCCATTTCAAGTTTCATAAAATTTAAACATGATGCATGGATGCTAAAGCGAAAACAAACAAGGGCTGATCTGGGGCTGTGACACTTAAGGGCATTAGTCCCACATTATGTCAACATAAAATTTCAGTGGAGAAAGATGCCAAACCTGTTAGAGATCCTCAAAGATGATTAAACCCCAAAATGAAGGAAGTGGTAAGAAACGAGATTCTAAAACTCCTTGAGGCAGGTATTATTTATCCCGTTGCTGATAGTGAATGGGTAAGCCCAGTACATTGTGTCCCTAAAAAGGGAGGTATTACCGTGGTTCCTAATGATAAAGATGAATTGATCCCGCAAAGAATTATTACAGGCTATAGGATGGTAATTGATTTCCGTAAGTTAAATAAAGCTACTAAGAAAGATCATTACCCTTTCCTTTTATTGATCAAATGCTAGAAAGGCTATCCAAACACACATATTTTTTCTTTCTAGATGGTTATTCTGGTTTCTCTCAAATACATGTGTCAGCAGGGGATCAATCTAAAACTACTTTTACTTGCCCTTTTGGTACTTTTGCTTATAGACGTATGCCTTTTGGTTTATGTAATGCACCTGCTACCTTTCAAAGATGCATGATGGCTATATTTTCCGATTTTTGTGAAAAGATTTGTGAGGTATTCATGGATGAATTCTTCGTCTATGGATCCTCTTTTGATGATTGTTTGAGCAACCTTGATCGAGTTTTGCAGACATGCGAAAACACTAGTATCGTCCTGAATTGGGAAAAGTGTCACTTTATGGTTAATGAAGGCATTGTATTGGGGCACAAGATCTCCGAGAGGGGTATTGAAGTTGATAAAGCCAAAGTTGATGCTATTGAAAAGAAGCCATGTCCCAAGGACATAAAAGGTATAAGAAGCTTCCTTGGTCATGCCGGTTTTTATAGGAGGTTCATTAAGGACTTTTCTAAAATCTCTAGGCCTCTGACTAATTTATTGCAAAAAGATATTCCTTTTGTCTTTGATGATGATTGTGTAGACGCATTTGAAACACTTAAGAAAGCTTTGAACACAGCACCTATTGTTCAGCCACCTGATTGGAATTTACCTTTTGAAATTATGTGTGATGCTAGTGATTATGCTGTAGGTTATGTTTTAGGGCAAAGAGTCAATAAGAAATTGAATGTTATCCATTATGCTAGTAAGACTCTTGATACCGCCCAGAGAAATTATGCTACTACTGAAAAAGAGTTCTTAGCAGTTGTGTTTGCATGTGATAAGTTTAGACCTTATATTGTTGATTCCAAAGTTACTATTCACACTGATCATGCTGCTATTAAATATATCATGGAAAAGAAAGATGCTAAGCCTAGACTCATTAGATGGGTTCTCTTGCTCCAAGAATTTGACTTGCATATTATTGATAGAAAGGGAGCTGAGAACCCCATTGCAGACAACTTCTCTAGGTTAGAGAATGTTCTTGATGACCCACTGCCTATTAATGATAGTTTTCCTGATGAACAATTAGCGGTTGTCAATGCTTCTCGTACTGCACCTTGGTATGCTGACTATGCTAATTACATTGTTGCTAAATATATACCGCCTAGTTTCACATACCAGCAAAAGAAAAAGTTCTTTTATGATTTAAGACATTATTTCTGTGATGATCCACACCTTTATGAAGAAGGAGTAGATGGTATTATTAGACGTTGTGTGCCTGAGCATGAAGTGGAACAAATCCTACGCAAGTGTCACTCTGAATCCTATGGAGGACACCATGCTGGAGATAGAACTGCACACAAGGTACTACAATCTGGTTTTTCTTGGCCTACTCTTTTCAAAGATTCTCGTAAGTTTGTTGTATCTTGTGATGAATGCCAAAGAATAGGTAACATCAGTAGACGTCAAGAAATGCCTATGAATTATTCTCTTGTTATCGAACCGTTTGATGTTTGGGGCTTTGATTACATGGGACCTTTTCCTGCTTCCAATGGTTATACACATACCTTAGTTGTTGTTGATTACGTTACTAAGTGGGTAGAAGCTATTCCAACTAGTAGTGCTGATCATAACACTTCTATTAAAATGCTTAAAGAAGTAATTTTTCCGAGGTTTGGAGTCCCTAGATATCTTATGACTGATGGTGGTTCACACTTTATTCATGGTGCTTTCCGTAAGATCCTTGCTAAGTACGATGTCAATCATAGAATTGCATCTCCTTATCACCCGCAGTCTAGTGGTCAAGTAGAGTTGAGCAATAGAGAGCTCAAATTAATTTTGCAAAAGACTGTGCATAGATCTAGAAAGAATTGGTCCAAAAAACTTGATGATGCACTATGGGCCTATAGAACTACATACAAAAATCCTATGGGTATGTCTCCATATAAGATGGTTTATGGAAAAGCATGTCATTTACCTCTTGAACTTGAACATAAAGCATATTGGGCTATTAAAGAGCTCAATTATGACTTCAAACTTGCCGGTGAGAAGAGGTTGTTTGATATTAGCTCACTTGATGAATGGAGAGCCCAAGCTTATGAGAATGCCAAGCTCTTCAAAGAAAAAGTCAAATGCTGGCATGATAAAAGGATACAAAAGCGTGAGTTTAACGTAGGAGATTATGTGTTATTATTCAACTCTCGTTTAAGATTTTTTGCAGGAAAACTTCTCTCAAAATGGGAAGGTCCCTACGTTATCGAGCAGGTCTACCGTTCCGGTGCTATAAAAATTAACTTTGAAGGCACAAATCCTAGGGTGGTTAATGGTCAAAGAGTCAAGCATTATATTTCAGGTAACCCTATCAATGTTGAAACTAATATTATTGAAACCATAACCCCAGAGGAGTACATAAGAGACACTTTCCAGAACGTTCCAGACTCCGAAAAGGCATAGGTACGTGGTACGGTAAGTATACTGACTCGAAAACAACTCTAATGGCAATTTTCATCAGTTTTGGATTATTTAAGAATTTTAGGAAGAAAGAAGTAGTCCGAAAGGGACACGAGGCTCCCACGAGAGAGGAGGGCGCACCCCCCTGTCTCGTGGGCACCTTGTGTGCCTCCCGGACTCCGTTTTCTTGTATGTTACGTATTTTGGTTGGTAAAAATTCATTATATATACTCCCAAAGGTTTTGGCCACCGTATCACGGAATTATCCTCTATTTTCGTTTTGAGCTATTCCTGTTGCAGAATTAAGCAAGATGTCTTCTTAGGAATCAGTTGGGGAGAGCCGAGTGTCTCACCCAACGCCAGGTCCAGGAGCGAATGGTGATGCCTATCACTTTGGACCATCAACGGAGGATGAGATGGAGGCTGATTTGAAAAGGATAGATGCCATGGAGGAAGATCAAGAAGTTACCTCTCGTCTCCAAGCAGATTTCACTATGGGGGAACTACCTAGCATGGCTGTCCCTGTTTTGATTATCCCTTCCAACTCCAGATTTCTTTCTTATGAAAATATGAAAAAGAGTTTCATGTGTTCTCCAGAAGCTATGCAGCATCCTTGGGTAAAAGGAGCCTTGGCCGTTATGGGCAAGCTCCGTAAAGAAATTTTGGACCTCAAACGACAAATCAATAAGCTCGAGGAGGAGAACTGTATCCTGAAGGGCATCATCGCCAAGAAGATTATAACACCAACTATGAAGAAGGAGAAATAATCACATGGGTATGGGCACTCCCCTTGGCTACTGCCAAGCTTGGGGGAGGTGCCCCAGTATCGGATCACCATCACACTCCTATCTTTACCGCTTTATTTAGTTCGATCCTTTTAGTAGTATCTTGATCTATTAGTTCAAAGTTTTGATATCAAGTAGTTTGGAGTTTTCGTTGTGATCTCTTTTTGTAAGTGAGTCCATGTGCTATCTATAATAAAGATTAGTATTGAGTCAAGGGCTTTGCTATGTTGCTATGATCTTGAGAAAGTAGAAAGAAGAAAAGAGTTCATATTGATCTTATGGATAGTGATAACTTCACACATAGAAAGTATGAGGCATAAAAAATGTTGAGAGTTGATGAACGTATCCTTGGTCATCGTTGCAATTAATAGGAAGTGATAAGGAAAGAGGGGTTCACATATAGATATATTATCTTGGACATCTTTTATGATTGTGAAGCACTCATTAAGTATGACATGCTGAAAGAGTTGATGTTGGACAAGGAAGACAACGTAATGGTTTATGTTTTCCAACATCTCAGTTAAAGTATATTGTCAGTGACCTTCTGAACATGTTGAGCTTGCCTTTCCCCCTCATGCTAGCCAAAACTCCTTGCACCAAGTAGAGATACTACTTGTGCTTCCAAACTTCCTTAATCCCAGTTTTGCCATGAGAGTGCACCATACCTACCTATGGATTGAGTAAGATCCTTCAAGTAAGTTGTCATCGGTGCAAGCAATATAATGCTCTCTAAATATGCATGACTTATTAGTGCAGCGAAAATAAGATTTGTACGAACTTGTTGTAGAAGTAGTAAAAGCGATGGAGTGCATAATAAAGGTCCACATACAAGGGGCAATACAAAGTGACGTTCTTTTGCATTAAGATTTTGTGTATCCAACCCTAAAAGCGCATGACAACCTCTGCTTCCCTCTGTGAAGGGCCTATCTTTTACTTTATGTTTTTACTTTATGCTTGAGTCAAGGTGATCCTCACCTTTCCACTTTTTCATTTTATCCTTTGGCAAGCTCCTCGTGTTTGAAAGGTCATGATACATATATAAAATTGAATGTAAGTTGGCATAGGCTATTATTGTTGACATCACCTAAAGGTGAATACGTTGGGAGGCAACACAATAAGCCCCTATCTTTCTCAGTGTCCGGCTGAAACTCTATAACCACAAGTATTGCGTGAGTGTTAACAATTATGGGGGACTACGAGATAGTTGAGTATGTGATCTTGCTGAAAAGCTCTATTATTGACTCTTTCTGATGTTACGATAAATTGCAATTGCTTCAATGACTGAGATTATAGTTTGTTAGTTCCCAATGAAGTTTATGAACCATACTTGACATTGTGAATTGCTTATTACTTGAACATAGGAAATCATATGACAATATATATATATATATATATATATGTTGCTGTTATTAGAATGATCATGATGCCCTCATGTCTGTATTTTATTTTTATTGACACCTCTATCTCTAAACATGTGGACATATTTCTTGATCTCGGTTTCCGCTTGAGGACAAGCGAGGTCTAAGCTTGGGGGAGTTGATACGTCCATTTTGCATCATGCTTTTATATCAATATTTATAGCATTATGGGCTGTTATTACACATTATATCTCAATACTTATGGCTATTCTCTCTTATTTTACAAGGTTTACCATGAAGAGGGGGAATGCCGGCAGCTGGAATTCTGGCTGAAAAAGGAGCAAACATTGGAAACTTATTCTGCACAACTCCAAAGTCTTGAAACTCCACGAAACCACTTTTTGGATTTATTAAGAATTTATGAGCGAAAGAAATAGGCCAGGGGGCCCACACCCTGTCCAGGAGACAGGGGCGCCCCCACTATAGGGCGCGGCCCCTATCTCCTGGGCCCCCTGGTGGGCTTCTGGTGACCATCTTCTGCTATATGAAGGGTTTTGTCCTGGAAAAATTCGTGGGCAAGCTTACGGGACGAAACTCCGCCGCCACGAGGCGGAACCTTGGCGGAATTAATCTAGGGCTCTGGCAGAGCTGTTCTGCCGGGGGCACTTCCCTCCGGGAGGGGGAAATCATCACCAACGTGATCACCAACGTGATCACCAATGATCCTCTCATCGGGAGGGGGTCAATCTCCATCAACATCTTCACCAACACCATCTCCTCTCAAACCCTAGTTCATCTCTTGTATCCAATCTTGTATCCAAAACCACAAATTGGTACCTGTGGGTTGCTAGTAGTGTTGATTACTCCTTGTAGTTGATACTTATTGGTTTACTTGGTGGAAGATTATATGTTCAGATCCTTAATGCATATTATTACACCTCTGATTATGAACATGATTATGCTTTGTGTGTAGTTACTTTAGTTCCTGAGGACATGGGTGAAGTCTTGCTATTAGTAGTCATGTGAATTTGGTATTCGTTCGATATTTTGATGAGATGTATGTTGTCTCTCCTCTAGTGGTGTTATGTGAACGTCGACTACATGACACTTCACCATTATTTGGGCCTAGAGGAAGGCATAGGGAAGTAATAAGTAGATGATGGGTTGCTAGAGTGACAGAAGCTTAAACCATAGTTTATGCGTTGCTTCGTTAGGGGTTGATATGGACCCATATGTTTAATGCTGTGGTTAGGTTTACCTTAATACTCCTTTTTGTAGTTGCGGATGCTTGCAATAGGGGTTAATCATAAGTGGGATGCTTGTCCAAGTTAGGGTAGTACCCAAGTGTCGGTCCACCCACATATCAAATTATCAAAGTACCGAACGCGAATCTTATGAATGTGATGAAACTAGCTTGATGATAATTCCCAATGTGTCCTCGGGAGCTCCTTCATTATTAGTAGAATTTGTCCAGGCTTATCCTTTGCTACATAAAGGATTGGGCCACCTTGCTGCACCTTATTTACTTTATTTACTTTTGCTCGTTACTATTTATCTTATCACAAAATTATCTATCACCTACTATTTCAGTGCTTGTAGAGAAAACTTTACTGAAAACTGCTTATCATTTCCTTGTGCTCCTCGTTGGGTTCGACACTCTTACTTATCGAAAGGACTACGATAGATCCCCTACACTTGTGGGTCATCAATAGAGACTGCCGCCTCTCGACCTATGGAAGTATCCGAACTGAGGCGTAGTCTGGAGCGGGCCGAATGAGAACTTGGCCAAGTGAAGAGACAGCTGGAGGATAATCAAGGTATGTAGAAACCTTGTTTATGTAGCACAAATAAATAAGTGTGCATGATGTAAATATTGTTATGATGTGCTCTAGGAGCGACGGCCAAAATTGAGGCTCTCAGGAGGGTTGTGGCCGAAGCCGAAAAGAAGGCAGCCGCAGAGCAGGCTCTTCGTGAGAAACACGAGGCTAGATTTATTGAGGCTGAGCGATAGCTTCAAGAGGCTGTGCAAAAACGCGAGACCTTGGAGAAGAGTTTAGCAGGGAAAGAATCCGAACTCTCCCAGGCTCGCCAAGCCGCAAGTGATGCCCGGGGGGAAGCCCAAGGTGCCCCGAGGGAAATCCAGGAGGCGAGGAAGATTGCAGCTGGTAAGGCTTTTTCTGTACAAAGCAAGTATTGGAGATGAGAAAATCAAATTTGACAACTTGAGGTTTGATGTATATAGGGGTATTTGTGGAGCTGCCGTGCATCATATATGATGCCGCCCAATTTTACCGAGCCGAAGGGGGAATACTGCGGAAAAGCTCTTCTAGATGCATTATCTGGCGCCTAATTATCCGGCGCCTTTCTCCGATCAGCTGAAGCAGCTGGTCGAGCTGCATAAGGTGGCCGAGTTAGCCATGAAGGATTTAATTATCCGGCTGTGGCCTACTGAGCCAATTCCAAGCAGCTACTTTGGGCTCGTTAAGCGGCTTGTAAGTGCCTGCCCTCGACTCGAAGTCATCAAGTAGTCAGTCTGCATAGAAGGTGTGCGAATGGCCTTCGCTCGTGCCAAGGTGCATTGGGGGAAGATGCATGCAGAAAAGCTGATGACCGAGGGACCGCCTGAGGGGAAGGAGCACCGCAAGCCCGAACTGTATTATGAAGGTGTCTTGAAAGGAGCACGCCTTGCAGCGGAGCAATGCACCAAGGACATTATATTTCCATAAATACGGTCATGTTCGTCCTTTGTAATATTTGAACAAGAGCATTCTTATTATCTATTGCTTGTTGTTTGAAAGCTTTTCCTCCTGTGCGGCCGTTTTATATATTAATCTTGAGAGTAGGCCAGTTGCCGGCTTCCTCCCCCATGTAGTGAGTATGGGGGTGTTCAGGATAAACCTGAGCACCCTTTACCCCAATTTTGGGTCCCTAAAGGAGGTGTTCAGCACAACGAACCAGGCAATTAGACTATAAGGCTTTATCGCTCTCACTTAGCCATAGGAGTTGTTACGAGGAAGGTAGGCGCAGCCCCTGGTGTTTGAAAGACCGCACTAGGGGCTCTATAAGCGCCTGATCGGAAAAGGCAGATCCGTCGCATGCTGCGTTGGTTATAGCATTATGCGGAAGGAATCCTTAAAGATTTTAGAACCTCTCCAACAGCTGACCAACTCTCGCTGCATCATCACAGTCAGTTTTCGGCTTTCTCTACTGAGGTGCTCATCCGGAAGAACTGGGAAACAATCGCAATAGTTCTCCCACTGCTACCTTATCCGATGTAGCGGAACGTAAGGTACCAAAACATAGGAGCCGGGCAAACCCAACTATTGACCCAAGACATGATTCGGAGTTGATGCATATAATACTATAAGGTCGGGGTGCCAGACTACCGTGAAGGTGTGCGGAATTTTTGCCGTAGTATGGGCGTGACAAAGCCACTGGCATATTAAGGCATATCGCGATAAGAAGCCGCATTTTAACCAAAGAGTTTTAAATAAGAAATAGCAGTAGGTGAGCATCACATGAATCCACATGTTGTATTTGAGTAATATGTCAATGCGTATGATACAGATGATGTGATAAAAAGAAATATTATTGCAGAACCTGCTGATATCGGACGTGCAGAAGTTGTGTTCCGGTCCAGGGTGTAGTTGGATGATTACATGGGAATATCTAGAGATTTCCTGATGTGCTCGAACTGTTCCCACGCCCTCCATCATAGCCTATGTAAAGGTGAACCTGTAAAGGAAATGTAAGAAATGGTTTTGCACCACCTGGCGGTTGAGCCGCAGTATGTGGCTTGTTTTATCCTTTTCCGGAGTGTTTTTAATTAATCTCCGGGCGGGGCGGGCTATCCTGGCGCGCAGTAGTTCGGACTCCTTTGATGGTGTCCAGGAGCTTGGCCTTCAACTCGAGGTTCGACTGTAAGGTGCCGTCCATTGTTCTTGTTGTTAAAGCGGTGGTAGACTCTTCGGCCGCGAGGGGGAATTTGGACCTGCCATTAACCGTGATGACACCGCGTGGACCGGGCATCCTGAATTTATGGTAGGCATAATGTGGCACCATGTTGAACCGAGTATATGCCGTTCGTCCGAGCAATGCCTGATGGTCGCTGCGAAAGGGGACGATGTCGAAGACTAAGTCTTCGGTATGGTGATTGTCCGGAGATCCGAAGACCACTTCCAGTGTGATTGAGCCCATGGAACAGGACTGTACACCTGGTATGATACCTTTAGAGGTGGTTTTTGTGGGCTAGATCCTTGAGGAGTTGATGTCCATTTTGCACACTGTATCCTGGTAAAGTAGGTTCAGGCTGCTGCCTAAGTCCATAAGGACTTGTGTGAGGTGGAATCCGTCAATGATGGGGTCGAGGACCAATGCGGCCGGACCACTATTACGGATACTGGTAGGATGGTCCCTGCAATCGAAGGTGATCGGGCAAGAGGACCATGGGTTGAACTTTGGGTTGATTGTATAGACCTCCCTTAGTGCACGTTTCCACTTGGGAATGTGGCTTGCGCATATCATATTCACCGTTTTTGCCTGGGGAGGGAATTTCATCTTTCCTCCTGTATTCGGTGATCGGGGCACTTTGTCGTCGTCGTCGCTTTGAGACCCCTTCCCCTTGTTTTCGGCGTCTGACCCGCCGGCTTGTCTGAAGACCCAGCATTCTCTATTGGTGTGGTTGGCTGGTTTTCGAGGGTTGCCATGAATTTGGCATGGACGATCGAGTATGCGGTCAAAACTGGACGGGCCTGAATTGTTTTTGTTGAATGGTTTCTTCCGCTGACTTGGAGCCGCTGAATCCGGCATTGACTAACGTGTCTTCGGCATTATCACCATTTTTGCAGCGCTTGTGTTTGTTGCACCGTTATTTGTCGTTGCTATCCTTAGCTTTCGATGTGCCTAGATTGCTTGTTGTATTGTTGCTACGAGCCAACTAGCTATCCTCGCCCATGCAAAAGCGAGTCATGAGTGTTGTGAGAGCTGCCATGGATTTAGGCTTTTCCTGACCGAGATGTCGGGCAAGCCATTCGTCACGGATGTTATGCTTAAAGGCCGCTAGGGCTTCGGCATCTGGACAGTCAACAATTTGGTTCTTTTTGGTTAGGAACCGGGTCCAAAATTTCCTGGCTAACTCTCTGGGCTGCTGGGTTATGTGACTTAGATCATCAGCATCCAGTTGTCGCACGTAAGTGCCCTAGAAGTTGTCAAGGAATGCGTCTGCCAGGTTCTCCCAATTCCCGATGGAGTTTGCCGGCAAGCTGTTAAGCCAATTCCGAGCCGGTCCCTTTAGTTTTACTGGGAGGTACTTGATTTCGTGTAGATCATCTCCGCGGGCCATGTGAATGTGGAGGGAAAAAATCTACTATCCATACAGCGGGGTCTGTGGTACCATCGGATGATTAAATGTTCACGGGTTTAAACCCTTCCGGGAATTCATGATCCATTACTTCATCAGTGAAGCATAGGGGATGTGCGGCGCCTCTATGCCGGGGTACATCCTGACGTAGTTCAAATGAGTCCGGTCTATTGTATTCGGCCCGGCCGGACTTTGGCTTATTGTATCCGGCGTGACGGTCATCATGACGTCTTGTGGCGCGCCCCCGTGATCCGTAGATCGATCTTGACTGTCCTCCTTTGTTTTCAAATACTTCTCGCATGTCCTTCGTGTAGCCCCGGGCCTTGGTATTATTGTTTGATTGGCGACGGGGTGCGGTCTGGACTTTGGGCTGGTACGCCACTTTGTCGTGGCCACGGGGTGGCCGGTCAGCCGCATCATGCGCTGGTAGCGTGGGCTTTAAAGCCTCCTCCTTGAGTTGAGGTAGCATCCTACGCTTTGGGTAGCTTTTGCTAGGGCGCTCCAGTCCGTATTCCTTGGTAGCCAGGACCTCGGTCCATCTGTCAGTTAGCAGATCTTGATCAGCTTGAAGTTGTTGCTAATTGTTCTTCGGGCTTTTTGAAGTGGCTATAAGCCGGCGTTTGAAGTGCTCCTGCTCGACGGGATCCTCAGGCACGAATTCATCGCCGAGGATTACTTCGTCTTCGGAGAGAGGCATGTAATTATCGTCCACTGATTCTCCATCAGTTGCCTATTCTTTAGGGCTAGATTGCCCATCCTCTTGCTCGGCCTGCTTGAAGCCTAGCTTGGCAGGATTGTCTTTGTCTTCGGCACTATCCAGATTGTTATCTCTTCTGCCGGCATCACTATTTTTGCTATGGCGGGGCTTGGAGCGGCGCCGATGACGCCAGTGTCTAGATTGCTTCCCGAAGGGGTTATCTTCCGTTGCCTCATCGCCATTGTTTTATTTAGGGATGTACACCATATAAATATCATATGATGAGGTGGCGGTCGAACGCCCTATAGGCGGTGGTTGCTGTTCTTCTCCTGCATCGTCGGCCATACCGTCGATGTCTTCAGAGTCGAAGTCAAGCACGTCAGTTAAGTCATCGACAGTGGCTATAAAGTGGGTGGTGGGTGGGGGACGAATTTGTTCATCATCTGCACCCCACTCGAGCCGGACATAGTTCGGCCAAGAATCTCCTGACAAGGAAAGAGACCTTAATGATTTTAGCACGTCACCCAAGGGCGCGTGCTGAAAGATATCCGCGGCAGTGAACTCCATGACCAGTGCCCAATCAGACTCGATAGGCACCGATGCACGCGGTTCGGATCCTGTGGCCGGAGACGAGTCCGAGGGTCCGATGACACCACTTGCACAAGAGGTGGAATCGATGTTCGGCTCCAACGCCAATGAGTGTGCGGGCCCCGTGGCGGGATCCATCCACCCATCCTTGGAAGGCACGATCTGCTCCGGATTGATTCCCGGCGCCAACACGGGTGCGATCTCCCGAATAATGTCCGGCGGCAGATCAAAGTCATGTCCGTCGTGACTGTTCGGCGCACCTGTCATGGGCTCGAATCCGTCGAAGATCAAGTCTCCGCGGATGTCGGCAGTATAGTTTAAGCTTCCAAACCTTACCTGATGGCCAGGGGCGTAACTATCGATCTGCTCCAGATGGCCAAGCGAGTTGGCCCGTAGTACGAAGCCACCGAATACGAAGATCTGTCCTGGACCGCATCATTGAAGATGATCGAGGGAGCCATCAAGCCTAATCGCTACGACACAGTGGAACTCTCAATGAAAGCACCAATGTCGGTGTCAAAACCGGCGGATCTCGGGTAGGGGGTCCCGAACTGTGCATCTAAGGCTAATGGTAACAGGAGGCAGGCGACACGATGTTTTACCCAGGTTTGGGCCCTCTCGATGGAGGTAATACCCTACTTCCTGCTTGATTGATCTTGATGATATGAGTATTACAAGAGTTGATCTACCACGAGATCATAGAGGCTAAACCCTAGAAGCTAGCCTATGATTCTTATTGGTGTTGTCCTACGGACCAAACCCTCCGGTTTATATAGACACCGGAGGGGGCTAGGGTTACACATAGTCAGCTACAGAGAAGGAAATCTAGATATCCGAATATCCAAGCTAGCCTTCCACGCAAAGGAGAGTCCCATCCGGACACGGGATGAAGTCTTCAATCTTGTATCTTCATAGTCCAACAGTCCGGCCAAAGTATATAGTCCGACTGTCCGAGGAACCCTTAATCCAGGACTCCCTCAGAGATCCTATCGTCTTCGCAATGCAGAGGATAATCGCCTTTAGCTAAACCCATGGAACGCTGCCCGGCTCCGAAGATTTTACGCATAGTTTGGCCTCCTTAGGTTTCATTTTAAACTAGTTTTTTTCCTTTTTTTTCTCTCCCTTTTTAAAAAATTTCCCCTTTCTTCTCAAATGTATGTTCGGATCAACCACATTGTTAGAGGTACACATCTTTAAATATATACACCCCACCATACATGGGGGCTTCTTTCAAAGAAGCATTTTATTGAAAAGCTTATAAGCTTCTTTCATCCATAACGGTTGTTGCTTCTACTATTTTATGCACTTCTATGACTTAAGTTTTTGCCAAGCCGGGTTGCCTTGCTCTTGTGTTTATACCCTACATTCTCGATTGTTTGGATAAGGTGTAAAAGGAGTAGCTCTGCGATTGCTATAACCGGGTTATCCGGACCTATACCTCAGATGGGTGAAGCCGAAAGCTAGCGTTCTTAAGGGAATAATTGGTCGGCACGTATACAATAGACCGTTTCTTGGAAAATTATGAAACTGGTTTCCTGTACTTTGGATATGAGCATATGCATGCCTCATTTGGCATGCCAGCCCAAGGAAAGGAAACCCTGACGAAACTATTTTTCTTGGAAGATGTTTCTTACGTTAAATAGTAATATAACATAACTCCCCGAACACTTTTTGTATGTTCGAGCAATATGATCGGATTGCCTGGTTTCCAAAGATACTAAACGTTTCTTAGTTAAGCATGGTATATGGAAACACTCCAACTTCTTAGTTCGGAGGTGGAAGCCGAAGGTCTGCGATGACAAAAAAAATTTAAGTTCAGCAGGAGATAAGTTCGGTCATAAAGTATATTGTTACATAGAATCGAACACCTACTCTCTTTCTACGCCATCTAGTAGACTATCTAGTTTACAATCTTGTTGCGAATATTTCACCGATGTCATTACTTGGTCGTATACCAAGCTTACAAGAATTCCCTTCCTGTCAGGTCCTTGAGGTCCAACTCGGGTCATATGGTTCGGATCAAGTCCGGTGTAGCGTGTCTTCACCATGGCCCATGCCTCTTGTGCACCTTCACGGCATGCAGATGTCTTCCACAGCTCGAAGTGACGCCAAGCACCCTTGAATAGATCTGCCAACCCCTCCATACTTTCTGGAGGGGCATCGGAGGGCCATATGGCTTTGGCCATATTCTTCATGGCCTTCTGGGCACGCTCGTGCAGCTTTGACAGTTCCTTTAGAACGTCGCTTTGCAGCTTGGACACTTCCTCCTCGTGGCGGCTGGTCAACATACCTGTATCAACCGAACTATAACATTCTGCATTATATGATTATATCAATAATTTGGATGGTTCACAAGTGATACCGAATATGCCGCCCTTCAGCTTCTGGTTTTCCTGTTGTGCCTCCAAGAGTTGAGCCTTTAAGCTCTTTATCTCTTCGGCCTGCTTCTTCACTTCTTCTTCTAGTTTTTTATCTTTGGCAAAAATACATTGGGGCACTCTTAATTTCTTCAAGCTCGGAGACAGCGGCATTTAGATGTGTCCGACTTGTCTCGAGATCCTGGGACAATGCACTGTTCTTCTCCTTGAGAACCTGCGGTCATAAACGATCCTCAAATGGGTTTGTTCCACCCGCTTTATGTTTCGGGGGCTACTGCTATCTATATACTAAGTTTATATCAATTTATACCTGTATATCTTTTGAGAACAGGCGAGCGACTCCTATAGTCCGTCCCTTGCAGCTCGGATGTATGCGCCCACGGTGATAAGGGCGGTAAACTCCGGCTTGTTAAACAGGGGTGCGCAGGGCTTCTTTCAAGTGCTGATGATTCATCGCACTTTCCATTTAGGAGTTGGTGACGGACACCTCATCCAGTTCTTGACGGGGCAGATGGGTTTGCGCCACGCCAACGTGCACCCTGGTCCTAGTTGTCATATCCGGCGCCGGATTGGCTGCGGCCTGGCTGGCCGGGATCTTGTTTACGGTCCACCGGGTACCCCTCCTGAGATAATAGAAGGAGGATGAAAAATGACAGTTTGGCTTCGCGCCTAAATATGAAATAAGGCACATACCTTTTTGGTGATGGAGCAGGCTTAGTGGCGCTCCCAGCTTCCTTTGGCTTCGCACGACCACCCCTTGAGGGTGTCGTTCTTCTTCTTGTTTCCCATCCTTGGGTATGATTCACTGAGTGCCGATCCTACAAAGTGTGGTCCAATGTGGAGAATAAGTTATGTGCGGAAATGACACTCCTTTTCTGATTTCTGGACACTTACGTTGACAAAGGGGTAGAGATCGGGGTAATCGGCCATGATGGCTACCTCCGGCCGTTAAGGCTCGCCTGGTAATAGACTCCGTCTTGAAATTCTACAAATATATCCGGATCTTCATGGAATCCGGGGTCTTCGTAACATGCGTGGTCTTCTGGTTGGAGAGGAGGGCAATTGATGTTCTCGACTACCTTCCTCCACGACTGTTTTTCAAACAACCAGAGTATTCAGTTAATGTGCCCCAATGATAGAAAAGGTGTTGGATGCTGGATGATTAAACTTACACAGTCAACGGGGGTGTACATAGAGAAACCGTCCATGCATTGTAGATGGGCGAAGTCTTCCTCCTCTCCTTTATGAAGATCCATAAGCATGGCAGCCAATGCAGCTTGGTTATCCAGGTCCTTTCACGTATAGCGAGACGCGTCATCCTCCCCATTGTAGTTCCATAAAGGACCCGCTCTAGACTGAAGAGGCTAGATACATCGCTTTATTGCAATAGCCATGACTTCAATGATGGAGAGTCCAGAATTGGTCAACAATCTCACCATGCAGACCAATCTCATTACTTCCACACTATCCTCTTGACTAGGGGGCTTTGGGTGCCAGCTGAATAGCTTCTTTAAAGGAGCGCTGGAGAATTTGATGAGCCCGTGCCGAACAGGGTCCGTAAGAGGAACATCCTCAACATAGAACCATTCCAAAGACCATTCGTTGGACCCCCTCTTCGGAGTCCCAACTAGGTAACTGGATCTGGCTATGCGCCATACTTCGGTGCCGCCCACTTCAAATATGGATCCCGCGCCCTGGTGGCGGGGGACGAGGTAGAAGAACTTCTTCCATATTTCAAAATGAGGCTCGCAGCCCAAAAGTAATTCACAAAGGGCGACAAAAACGAAAATGTGCAAAATAGAACCTGGTGTAAGTTTGTGCAGTTGGATCCCGTAATATTCCAGTAGACCCCGGAGGAAGGGGTGGATTGGTAATCCCACGCCCCTCATAAGGAACGAGATGAAGCACACCCTCTCTCCTTGGCTAGGATTGGGGAAATATTCTACCAATGCATCATCGCCCATAAAAGTTAACCCTTCCTGTACGAGGACTCGATCCGGGGGGGGGGGAGATATCCTTGCGTCTGGAGCCGATTGAGCTGAAGATGAGATATAGAGAAACTCTGCCAATCCCCCTCTTGAGGTCCATGACGACGCGAGGAGGAGCCAGGGACACTAGCCATGGTTTGAAATTTTTTCGAGGTTTGCTTCTGTTGCCCTTGGGGAAATGTGAGATGGTGTTTTGAAGCTATAACCTCGTTATATGGGCGTTATTTGTGCCTGTTAGAAATATTTAAATACAAGGGTAATGGACCATTCGCATTCACTCAGACGCGGAGAAATTGAGGCGACAACAGGAAGGGATCATAACGACTAGACGCGGAAACCAATGCCGGCCTATCATCAATCCGGAGTATGATGGAGAACCTGCCTTGCAAAGCTGAAAACTTACATCCACACACGACATCATCAATGAAGGCAAGTTCGGGGGCTATTGAGGGAGTCCTGGATTCGGGGGTCCTCAGGTGTCCGGCCCAGGATGGGACGGGTTGGAGGGGCCATGCAAGATCAAGGTGAAGATTATTCTCCGTGTCCGGATGGGACTTCTCAATGCATAGATGATAACCCACAAGTGTAGGGGATCGCAACAGCTTTCGAGGGTAAAGTATTCAACCCAAATTTATTGATTCGACACAAGGGGAGCCAAAGAATATTCTTGAGTATTAGCAGTTGAGTTGTCAATTCAACCACACCTGGATAACTTAGTATTTGCAGCAAAGTATTTAGTAGCAAAGTAGTATGATAATAAAGGCAACGGTAGCAAAAGTAATGTTTTTGGGTTTTGTAGTGATTGTAACAAGAGCAACGGAAAAGTAAATAAGCGAAGCACAAGATGTGAAAAGCTCGTAGGCAATGGATCAGTGATGGATATATATGTCGGATGTGATTCCTCATGTAATAGCTATAACATAGGATGACACAGAACTAGCTCCAATTCATCAATGTAATGTATGCATGTATTCCGTAAATAGTCATACGTGCTTATGGAACAGAACTTGCATGACATCTTTTGTCCTACCCTCCCGTGGCACTGGGGTCCTAGTGGAAACTAAGGGATATTAAGGCCTCCTTTTAATAGAGAACCGGACCAAATCATTAACACATAGTCAATACATGAACTCCTCAAACTACGGTCATCACCGAGAAGTATCCCGATTATTGTCACTTCGGGGTTGTCGGATCATAACACATAATAGGTGACTATAGACTTGCAAGATAGGATCAAGAACACACATATATTCATGAAAACATAATAGGTTCAGATCTGAAATCATGGCACTCGGGCCCTAGTGACAAGCATTAAGCATAGCAAAGTCATAGCAACATCAATCTCAGAACATGGTGGATACTAGGGATCAAACCCTAACAAAACTAACTTGATTACATGGTAAATCTCATCCAACCCATCACCGTCCAGCAAGCCTACGATGGAATTACTCACGCACGGCGGTGAGCATCATGAAATTGGTGATGGAGGATGGTTGCTGATGACGATGGCAACGAATCCCCCTCTCTGGAGCCTCGAACGGACTCCAGATCAGCCCTCCCGAGAGAGATTAGGGCTTGGTGGCGGCTCCATATCCTAAAACGTGATGAAACTTTCTCTCTGTTTTTTTTCTCCGTGAGACGGAATATATGGAGTTGGAGTTGAGGTCGGCGGAGCCTTAGGGGGCCCACGAGACAGGGGGCGCGCCGAGGGGGGAGGGTGCGCCCCCACCCTCGTGGACAAGGTGTGGGCCCCCTGGTCTTGATTCTTTCTCCAATATTTTTTATATTTTCCAAAAGGTGCCTCCGTGGATTTTCAGGACATTCCGAGAACTTTTGTTTTCTACACATGAAACAACATCATAGCAGTTCTGCTGAAAACCGCGTCAGTTCGGGTTAGTTTCATTCAAATCATGCAAGTTAGAGTCCAAAACAAGGGCAAAAGTGTTTGGAAAAGTAGATACGTTGGACACGTATCAACTCCCCCAAGCTTAAACCTTTGCTTGTCCTCAAGCAATTCAGTTGATAAACTGAAAGTGATAAAGAAAAACTTTTACAAACTCTGTTTGCTCTTATTGTTGTAAACACGCAAAGCCATCATTCAGGTTTCAGCAATATTATGAACTAACCATACTTACAATAACACTTAGGTCTTACAACTACTCATATCAATGGCATAATCAGCTAGCGAGCCATAATAATAAAACTCAGATGACAACACTTTCTCAAAACAATCATAACATGATATAACAAAATGGTATCTCGCTAGCCCTTTCTGAGACCGCAAAACATAAATGCAGAGCACCTTTAAAGATCAAGGACTGAGTAAACATTGTAATTCATGGTAAAAGAGATCCAGTCAAGTCATACCCAATATAAGCTAATAATAATGAATGCAAATAACAGCATGCTCTCCAGTGGGTGCTTTTTAATAAGAAGGGTGATGACTCAACATACAAAAAATAGATAGGCCCTTCGCAGAGGGAAGCAGGGATTTGTAGAGGTGCTAGAGCTCGATTTTAAAATAGAGATTGAATAACATTTTGAGCGGCATACTTTTGCTGTCAATGCAACAACTATGAGATGGCTGTATCTTCCATGCTACATGCATTATAGGCATTTCCCAAACAGAATGGTAAAAGTTTATACTCCCCCAACCACCAACAAGCATCAATCCATGGCTTGCTCGAAACAATGAGTGCCTCTAACTAACAACCGCCCTGGGGAGTTTTATTTAATTATTTTGATTTTCTTTGATCTTTTTGGATCATGGAACTGGGCATCCCGGTTACCGGCCCTTTCTCGTGAATGAGGAGCGGAGTGCACTCCTCTTGAGAATAACCCACCTAGCATGGAAGATATAGGCAGCCCTAGTTGTAACATGAGCTGCTCAAGCATACAAAACAGAATTTCATTTGAAGGTTTGGAGTTTGGCACAAAGAAATTTACTTGGAATGGCACGTAGATACCGCATATAGGAAGGTATGGTGGACTCATATGGAACAACTTTGGGGTTTAAGGAGTTTGGATGCACAAACAGTATTCCCACTTAGTACAGGTGAAGGCTAGCAAAAGACTGGGAAGCGACCAACTGAGAGAGCGACAACACTCATGAACATGCATTAAAATTAATTCACACTAAATACAAACAAGAGTAGGATATAATCCACCATGAACATAAATATCGTGAAGGATATGTTGATTTGTTTCAACTACATGCGTGAACATGTGCCAAGTCGAGTCACTCAATTCATTCAAAGGAGGATACCATCCCACCATACCACATCATAATCATTCTAATAGCATGTTGGCACACAAGGTAAACCATTATAACCCATAGCTAATCAAGCATGGCCCAAGCAACTATAATCTCTAAATGTTATTGCAAATATGCTTACTTCATAATAACTGAATCAGGAACGATGAACTCATCATATTTTCAAAAACAAGAGAGGTCAAGTTCATACCAGCTTTTCTCATCTCAATTAGTCCATCATATTTCGTCATTATTGCCTTTCACTCGCACGACCGAACGATGTGTATAATAATAATAGTGTACGTATATTGGACTAAGCTGGAATATGCAAGCATTCAACTCAAGAGAGAAGACAAGGTAATATGGGCTCTAAGTTAAATAAACAATTTTGCATATGAGAGCCACTAAGCATTTTCAATATGGTCTTGTACTCTCGACCCCCAAAGGAAAGAAAAGAAAATAAAACTATTTACACGGGAAAGCTCCCAACAAGTAAGAAGAAGAACGAGAAATCTTTTTGGGTTTTCATTTTAATTCTACTACAAGCATAAAAATTAAAACTAACTATTTTTTTTTGTTTTTCTTAAGGTTTATCAAACACACAATAAGAAAACTAGAAAAAGAAATTTAAACTAACATGGATGATACAATGAAAGAGTATGAGCACCGACGACTAGTGTGTGAACATGAATGTAAAGTCGGTGAGAAATACATACTCCCCCAAGCTTAGGCTTTTCGCCTAAGTTGGTCTAATACCAAGGACCGCTGCTACTCTCCCCAGTGTACTGGGAAGTGTAATCAGGATACCATTGGCTGGCCATCTCTGGATCCCACTGGAAAGATGATTCACGATAAGGGTCCAGTGCAGGTTCCGGCTCAGGTTCAGGTTCTGGAGTGGATGCTTGGCCTCGATGAGTGTACACCGCCTCCGGTGTAAAAAGAAAATTATCTGCAATCAAATCAAACAACAGAGGCGCAAGCAAAATAATAGTCTCATTGTGTTTCTTATTAAATCTAAGGTTATATAAGAGCATCTTCTCTTTGTTGTCAACAATAACCGCGTGTGCTACCATGCTCTTGTAATCTAAAATTTAAGGAGGAATTTTTGTCTCCTCTTCCTCATGGTGCCTAATAGGTATTTCAAAATGTCTAGCAAGACGTGAAGCATAGATACCTCCAAATATGGGGCCTTTTATACGATTTAGGCTAAACCATTTAGCAATGATGGCACCCATACTAAAACTATTGTCTCCAAACAAGGCATGCTGAAGAATGATAATATCAGGAACATTAAAGTTTCCACTATTTCCACGACCAATCAAGCATCTACTAGCAAATAAGGCAAAGTAGCGTAAAACAGGAAAGTGTATGCTAGAGATTTTTGCCTCAGAACCTTTCTTTGGCTCCTCTACAGCTATAGTGTAAACAAAGCCATCCACATCTTTATGATGTGGCTCCTCTAATTCTCCCTCAAAGGTATCCTACATACCGCGCCAAAATCAAGTAAAGACATTTCTCTGAATTCATCATATAAATGGAATGATACTGAAGGCGGTGACTTCTTAGGATAATAATAAATTTTTTGCACGAAAGTATTGGTAAGTAAGAGATACTGATCCATCCGGTCGTGGAGGAAATCGGTGAGTTCCGCATTCTCGATCAAAGAATACAAATCTTCATGAATTCTATCTTCTTTCAAGAAATTATCACATGGCCATTCACACGGTCGTACTTCCGCTAAGTGGGGAAGATTATATTTGGCTTTTTCCTTCCTTTTAGCTTGTTTTTCCTGAGAGCCTTGGCTAGAAGAGCCCCTTAAAAGTCTCCTTAACATTTTCTAAAAATTTCTGAAATTTTAGTAAATTTAAAATAAAAGTGAATAAAACCTAACAAGAATGGTAGCAACTACTCCTACAGGTGCCTAGAGCCTATATCATGCATTAGAAATGCTTGGGACCTCATAAATTTAACATGCAAGCTCAAGAACATGGTCACCTATGCAGAAAAAATTTGCAATGAATAAAGCACTAGAACAAAATCTAATTGGACCAATGCAGGAGTCACATACCAAGCAACAATCTCCCAAAGCAGTTTTGTGAATGGAGCTTTGAGCAAGGAGATCGGAAATCGCAGCAGAATGAGATAGAACTCGTGTTTGAGCTGGATGGGGATTTTTTGGGTAGAAGATGAAGTGTGTGGGTGCTGGCATAAGTAGAGGGGGCCCACCAGGGGCCCACGATACAGGGGGGCGCGCCCAGGTGGGGTGGGCGCGCCCTCCAATCTCGTGGCCTGGTGCTTGCCCCTCCTGCAGTGATTTCAGTGCCTAAAATCCTCAAATATTCCATAAAAATCATACTAAATTTGCAGGGCATTTGGAGCACTTTTATTTTTGGGATATTTTTTATTTGCACGGATAATTCAGAAAACAGACGGATAATAATATTTTTGATTTATTTATTCTAAATAACAGAAAGTAAAAAGAGGGTACAGAAGGTTGTGCCTTCTAGTTTCATCCATCTCATGATCATCAAAGTGAACCCACTAACAAGGTTGATCAAGTCTTGTTAACAAACTCATTCCGAATAACATGGAACAGGAGAAATTTCGAATAACACTAAGTTACCTCAACGGGAATATGAAAATCCCCGACAGTAAGAATATCATACTTTTTCTTGACAGTAGGGAGAGGAAATTTAAAACCTCCAATAATAATAGTTGGAACTTTTCCAATAGAATTGATGCTATGAACTTGAGATTGTTTCCTTGGAAAGTGTACCGTATGCTCATTACCATTAACATGAAAAGTGATATTGCCTTTGTTGCAATCAATAATAGCCCCTGCAGTGTTCAAAAAGGGTCTACCAAGGATAATCGACATACTATCGTCCTCGGGAATATCAAGATTAACAAAGTTCGTTAAGATAGTTACATTTGCAACCACAACAGGCACATCCTCACAAATACCGACAGGTATGGCAGTTGATTTATCAGCCATTTGCAAAGATATTTCAGTAGGTGTCAACTTATTCAATTCAAGTCTACGATATAAAGAGAGAGGCATAACACTAACACCGGCTCCAAGATCACATAAAGCAGTTCTAACATAATTTCTTTTAATAGAGCATGGTATAGTTGGTACCCCCGGATCTCCAAGTTTCTTTGGTATTCCACCCTTAAAAGTGTAATTAGCAGGCATGGTGGAAATTTCAGCTTCCAGTATCTTTCTTTTATTTGTAATGATATCCTTCATATACTTAGCATAAGGATTTACTTCAAGCATATCAGTTAAGCGCATACGTAAGAAAATAGGTCTAATCATTTTAGCAAAGTGCTCGAAATCCTCATCATCCTTTGTCTTGGATGGTTTAGGAGGAAAGGGCATGGGTTTCTGAACCCATGGTTCTCTTTCTCTACTGTGCTTCCTAGCAACAAAATCTCTCTTATCATAACGTTGATTCTTTGATTGTGGGTTATCAAGATCAACAGCAGGTTCAACTTCTACTTCATTAGTTTTGCTAGGTTGAGCATCAACATGAACATTATCATTAACATTATCACTAGGTTCATGTTCATCACCCGATTGTTTTTCAGCATCAGAAATATAAATATCATTGGGATTCTCATGTGTGTCTATAGTAGGTTCACTAGAAGCATGCAAAGTCCTATCGTCTTTCTTTTTCTTCTTTTTGGAAGAAATAGGTGCCTCTTCTTTTTCTTCTTAGGGTGGCCTTCAGGATACAGAGGTTCCTGAGTCATTCTACCAGTTCTAGTAGCCACTCTAACAGCAAAGTAATTTTTATTATTTAATTCATCAAGCAAATCATTTTGAGCTTTAAGTACTTGCTCAGCTTGAGTAGCAACCATAGACGCATATTTGCTAATGAGTTTAAGTTCACCATTAACTCTAGCCATATTATCGCTCACGCGTCCTATCTCGAAAGCATTATTCTGTAACTCTCTACCAACATAAGCATTAAAACTTTCTTGTCTAGCCATAAAGTCATCAAATTCATCTAAGCATGTGCTATGAAATTTAGTAGAGGGGATTTCAACTTTATCATATCTATAGAGAGAATTTACCTTTACTACCTGTGTTGGGTTATCAAGATAATGTGGTTCTTCGACAGGCGGTATATTAAGGCCATGTATTTCTTCAATAGGTGGTAAATTCTTAACATCTTCAGCTTTAATACCTTTTTCTTTCATTGATTTCTTTGCCTCTTGCATATCTTCAGGACTGAGAAATAAAATAGCTCTCTTCTTCGGAGTGGGTTTAGGAATAGGCTCAGGAGTTGGCTCAATTGGTTCAGGAATTGCCTCAGGAATTGGCTCAGGAAGAGTCCAATTATTTTCATTAGTCAACATATTATTCAATAGTAATTCAGCTTCATCAACTGTTCTTTCCCTGAAAACACAACCATCACAACTATCCAAGTAGTCCTTGGAAGCATTAGTTAGTCCATTATAAAAGATATCAAGTATTTCATTTTTCTTAAGAGGATGATCAGGCAAAGCATTAAGTAATCGGAGAAGCCTCCCCCAAGCTTGTGGGAGACTCTCTTCTTTGATTTGCACAAAATTATATATTTCCCGCAAGGCAGCTTGTTTCTTATGGGCAGGGAAATATTTAGCAGAGAAGTAATAAATCATATCCTGGGGACTACGCACACAAACAGGAGCAAGAGAATTATACCAAGTCTTAGCATCACCCTTTAATGAGAATGGAAATATCTTAAGGATATAAAAGTAGTGAGATTTATCATCATGAGTAAACAGGGTAGCTATATCATTCACTTGGTAAGATGTGCCACAATAGTTTCAGATTCAAGGCCATAAAAAGGATCAGATTCTACCAAAGTGATAATTTCACGATCAACAGAGAATTCATAATCCTTATCAGTAACACAGATAGGTGAAGTAGCAAAAGCAGGGTCAGGTTTCATTCTAGCACTAAGAGACTGCTACTTCCATTTAGCTAATAACTTTTTAAGATCATATCTATCATTGCAAGCAAAGATAGCTCTAGGAGCTTCTTCATTCATAACATAACCCTCAAGAACAACAGGCAATTCATAATCATTCGGAGAACATTCATCATCACTATCATCAATAATAGAATCTTCAATAATTTCGTTCTCTCTAGCCCTAGCAAGTTGTTCATCAAGAAATTCACCTAATGGCAAAGTAGTATCGCACACAAAAGTAGTTTCATCATAAGTATCATGCATAGCATAAGTGGCATCATCAATAACATGCGACATATCAAAATTCATAGCAGTAGCAGGTTTAGGTGTCGCAAACTTACTCATAACAGAAGGAGAATCTAGTGCAGAGCTAGATGGCACTTCCTTACCTCCCTCGTAGTTGAGGGATAGGTCTTGGTTTTAGCGTCTTTCAAGTTCTTTATAGTGATCAACAGATATAAATCCCAAGTGACTCAGAGAATAGAGCGATGCTCCCCGGCAATGGCGCCAGAAATTAGTCTTGATAACCCACAAGTGTAGGGGATCGCAACAACTTTCGAGGGTAAAGTATTCAACCCTAATTTATTGATTCGACACAAGGGGAGCCAAAGAATATTCTTGAGTATTAGCAGTTGAGTTGTCAATTCAACCACACCTGGATAACTTAGTATGTGCAGCAAAGTATTTAGTAGCAAAGTAGTATGATAAAAAAGGTAATGGTAGCAAAAGTAATGTTTTTGGGTTTTGTAGTGATTGTAACAAGAGCAACGGAAAAGTAAATAAGCGAAGCACAAGATGTGAAAAGCTCGTAGGCAATGGATCAGTGATGGATATATATGTCGGATGTGATTCCTCATGTAATAGCTATAACATAGTGTGACACAGAACTAGCTCCAATTCATCAATGCAATGTAGGCATGTATTCCGTAAATAGTCATACATGCTTATGGAACAGAACTTGCATGACATCTTTTGTCCTACCCTCCCGTGGCACTGGGGTCCTAGTGGAAACTAAGGGATATTAAGGCCTCCTTTTAATAGAGAACCGGACCAAATCATTAACACATAGTCAATACATGAACTCCTCAAACTACGGTCATCACCGAGAAGTATCCCGATTATTGTCACTTCGGGGTTGTCGGATCATAACACATAATAGGTGACTATAGACTTGCAAGATAGGATCAAGGACACACATATATTCATGAAAACATAATAGGTTCAGATCTGAAATCATGGCACTCGGGCCCTAGTGACAAGCATTAAGCATAGCAAAGTCATAGCAACATCAATCTCAGAACATAGTGGATACTAGGGATCAAACCCTAACAAAACTAACTTGATTACATGGTAAATCTCATCCAACCCATCACCGTCCAGCAAGCCTATGATGGAATTACTCACGCACGGCGGTGAGCAACATGAAATTGGTGATGGAGGATGGTTGCTGATGACGATGGCAACGAATCCCCCTCTCCGGAGCCTCGAACGGACTCCAGATCAGCCCTCCTGAGAGAGATTAGGGCTTGGCGGTGGCTTCGTATCGTAAAACGTGATGAAACTTTCTCTCTGATTTTTTTCTCCAGGACACTGAATATATGGAGTTCGAGTTGAGGTCGGCGGATCATCAGGTGGCCCACGAGTTAGGGGGGCGCGCCCAAGGGGGAGGGCGTTCCCCCACCCTCGTGGACAGGGTGTGGGCCCCATGGTCTTGATTCTCTCTCTAGTATTTTTTATATTTTCCAAAAAGTACCTCCGTGGAGTTTTAGGACATTCCGAGATCTTTTATTTTCTACACATGAAAGAACATCATAGCAGTTCTGCTGATAACAGCGTCTGTCCGGGTTAGTTTCATTCGAATCATGCAAGTTAGAGTCCAAAACAAGGGCAAAAGTGTTTGGAAAAGTATATACGTTGGAGATGTATCAGTAGACAACAAGATTAGAGTCCGAAAGCTTCCTTCCCTAATGGACCGACCTTGTACAAATCCTAGACCCCTCCGGTGTGTATATAAACTGGAGGGGTTAGTCCGTAGAGGCTATCTTCTATACATCATTGGAATTCTCATAGGCTAGGCATCTAGGGTTTAGCCATTACGATCTCGAGGTAGATCAACTCTTGTAATCTTCATACTCGTCGAATATAATCAAGTAGGAGTAGGGTTTTACCTCCCTTAAGAGGGCCCAAACCTGAGAAAACATTGCGTCCCCTGGTCTCCTGTTACCATTGGTCCTTAGACGCACAGCTTGGGCCCCCCTACCCGAGATCTGCTGGTTTGGACACTGAAAGTGGGGCTGGAAGTTTTTCTTCTACACCAGATTGGCACTAGATCCTTCCTCAATACATCGAGTATGTGTGTCTTTTGCTCTCACCTTTTCTTCGACACCAAGAGTACCAATGAGATCGAGAACGGAAAGCTCCTGCCTCTTATGCTTTAGTAAGGTAGCAAAGTTCCTCCATAAGGGAGGAAGCTTAGTGACGATGCCTCCAGCAACAAACTTGTCCGATAACATAAAATTGAAGTGCTCAAGTTCTCTAGCAAATGATTGTATCTCGTGATCTTGCTCAACCACGGAGCGCTCATCAGTCATCCTGTAGTCATGGAATTGCTCCATGATGTACATCTCAGTGTCAGCATCCGAGGCCCCAAACTTGGCCTCGAGTGCGTCCCACATATCTTTATCATTGTCAATTGACACATAAGCATCAACTATGTTCTCACCAAGAACACTCAAGAGAGCAGCCTTAAACAGGGTATCCATTTTCTAAAAAGCTTAATCTTGTTGAGAATCATAAACTCATTTAGGTTTGCCAAGAGTGGCGTCATAGCAACTCATGGTTTGAAACCATAAGACTACTCTCACGTGCCATCTCTTATAGTGGATACACTCAAACATAGGAGGTCTCATAGGAGGTATGACTATCTTGATTCTGTCATAAAATCGTCATGGATGTACATGCATGACAGAAAATGTGACCTATTGTGACACACACATATCATCACAGAAGTGTATTCTTTGTAGTGAATAGTGTCATCGTTGATTGAAAATGGCACGCCACCAAAAAATTGTAGCTAGCCATTTCTCTACTAGTGTTGAGCTATCAAGTACCTTCTCATACTTTTCTGATGCATCCAAATTTTTTCATTATGATCACCCTGTTAGGAGTGTCGTTTGACAAACCCCAAAGTACACTGTCTGACGTGAAGGTACTTGATATTCTCATGGTCCGGGAATTATGCAAACCTTAACTTCTCTATGATGACACTTATAACTTAGTGACAACGTGATCTAAAAGTATAACAATCAATTGGGTCTATTCAATACAAGTGTTCTGCTAACACCGTGTCATCAAAGTTGCTGGCATCCTTTGTTACACTAACTCATGGCCATGAACAGGAAAATAAAATCATCATGCAAGACATGAGCTAGTCTTAGAGGTGAGACTAGGAATCTATTTTACTGTTTATTATTTCACACATCCACATGGGTTTTCCTCTCAGCCTCTTGGGTATACAGACTCAATAACCATTGCAATTGTAGCACCGAACATAAACATAATTATGAACATTTATTATGCCTTTTGGGAATATTTTCTTCATGCAGGTGCTCAGAACCATGACATGGCAGCACACAACCGCGGTGACTCCACGCTGAATCTGCAACGATGCGACAGTAGCACGGTGGTGGGTGAACACTTGGGGCGGCGATAGCAGATGGCCATACGAGCTCCTTGGGTCGCAAGAGCTATGGGCGGCACAAGCCACAAGCGTCCACCTGCTGTGGCGCTCAGCTGAGGGCGTGAGGATGATGGGATAATATGCCCCACTGCGGGTGTGGCTCCTGGACCAACGACCGGTGGTGTAACTTGATGGACAGTGTTGGCTGGATCAACGCATGCATGTTGTGTCAGAGGTTGACTGGTGGTGGCAAGGCGTCATAGGGAGGGAGGCAGCTAGCCTTCTAGCCTTGACGCCGCCCAGATCTAGAGGTATCAAATTGGCAGTGACAGGTATTTGCAACGAGGCTTTCACTGCCCTTTTCCCAAATTGAGCCAGCTAGGAGTCGCTTCGAAGGAAGAAGGAGGGGCCTTCTACCACATGCTTGGTTGGCAACATCCGGATGCTATGACAGCGGTGAAGGGGCTGTGTCAGATTCCAGGGCGACCGTCCTGATGGTGACAACATTGATTCTCGTGGGCATAGCTTGTGGCTCGGATGCTGGCTGGTGTGGCCATGGCGATGCGGGAAGTCTCATGACCGAGGTGCAGCGTTCGGTGGCGGTGATGTGGTAGGTGTCTTTGCGACTGGCTGTACTATATTTCATAGGCGATGAGTACTCGTCAGGGTGAAATCTTGGTCTAGTTTTGTCTAGTCCGATGACAGCGGCGTCTTTGGTCATTGTGTGCATCTCGAAGGTGTTGTCATGGTTATTCACTACTAGGGAAAACCTTATCCACATAATCTTACCAGTAGCGCTTGTTAAAATGAGGCGCTACTGCTACTTAGCAGTAGCGCGTCTACCAAAACCGCGCTACTATTAACCCCTTAGCAGTAGCATGGCAGGAACTGAACGCGCTACTACTATAATTGCCACACCGTTCCCGATGTGCTAGGTATAGTAGTAGCGCCCTTCTAGGAACGGCGCTACTACTACCGGTTTTAGCAGCAGCGCGTTTTCCCCTCGCGTGCTGCTGTTATATCTATTCTCACCTACCACCCACCC